>NC_042621.1:53290839-53343227 GCF_901001135.1 Rhinatrema bivittatum
AAATCACTTTTCTTCAGTTTCACTTAAAACTTGCATTTTCACCTCAGAGATGTCCAAAATAGTTGAAAACTTGTTTCTAACATGCTTTGAAGTAGGTTTTCATCATTTCAGAGTGAGAAAATCACTTTTCTTCAGTTTCACTTAAAACTTGCATTTTCACCTCAGAGATGTCCAAAATAGTTGAAAACTTGTTTCTAACATGCTTGAAGTAGGTTTTCATCATTTCAGAGTGAGAAAATCACTTTTCTTAAGTTTTCACTTAAAACTTGCATTTTCACCTCAGAGATGTCCAAAATAGTTGAAAACTTGTTTCTAACATGCTTGAAGTAGGTTTTCATCATTTCAGAGTGAGAAAATCACTTTTCTTAAGTTTTACTTAAAAGTTGCATTTTCACCTTAGAGATGTCAAAAATAGTTGAAAACTTGTTTCTAACACGCTTGAAGTAGGTTTTCATCATTTCAGAGTGAGAAAATCACTTTTCTGAGGTTTCACTTAAAACTTGCATTTTCACCTCAGAGATGTCAAAAATATTTGAAAACTTGTTTCTAACACGTTTGAAGTAGGTTTTCATCATTTCAGAGTGAGAAAATCACTTTTCTGAGGTTTCCCTTAAAACTTGCATTTTCACCTCAGAGAAGTCCAAAATAGTTGAAAACCTGTTTCTAACATGCTTGAAGTAGGTTTTCATCATTTCAGAGTGAGAAAATCACTTTTCTTAAGTTTTACTTAAAAGTTGGATTTTCACCACAGAGATGTCAAAAATAGTTGAAAACTTGTTTCTAACATGCTTGAAGTAGGTTTTCATCATTTCAGAGTGAGAAAATCACTTTTCTGAGGTTTCACTTAAAACATGCATTTTCACCTCAGAGAAGTCCAAAATAGTTGAAAACTTGTTTATAACATGCTTGAAGTAGGTTTTCATCATTTCAGAGTGAGAAAATCACTTTTCTTCAGTTTCACGTAAAACTTGCATTTTCACCTCAGAGAAGTCCAAAATAGTTGAAAACTTGTTTCTAACATGCTTGAAGTAGGTTTTCATCATTTCAGAGTGAGAAAATCACTTTTCTTAAGTTTTACTTAAAAGTTGCATTTTCACCACAGAGATGTCAAAAATAGTTGAAAACTTGTTTCTAACATGCTTGAAGTAGGTTTTCATCATTTCAGAGTGAGAAAATCACTTTTCTTCAGTTTCACTTAAAACTTGCATTTTCACCTCAGAAATGTCCAAAATAGTTCAAAACATGTTTCTAACACGTTTGAAGTAGGTTTTCATCATTTCAGAGTGAGAAAATCACTTTTCTTCAGTTTCACTTAAAACTTGCATTTTCACCTCAGAGAAGTCCAAAATAGTTGAAAACTTGTTTCTAACATGCTTCAAGTAGGTTTTCATCATTTCAGAGTGAGAAAATCACTTTTCTTAAGTTTTACTTAAAAGTTGCATTTTCACCACAGAGATGTCAAAAATAGTTGAAAACTTGTTTCTAACACGTTTGAAGTAGGTTTTCATCATTTCAGAGTGAGAAAATCACTTTTCTTAAGTTTTACTTAAAAGTTGCATTTTCACCACAGAGATGTCAAAAATAGTTGAAAACTTGTTTCTAACACGTTTGAAGTAGGTTTTCATCATTTCAGAGTGAGAAAATCACTTTTCTGAGGTTTCACTTAAAACTTGCATTTTCACCACAGAGATGTCAAAAATAGTTGAAAACTTGTTTCTAACACGTTTGAAGTAGGTTTTCATCATTTCAGAGTGAGAAAATCACTTTTCTGAGGTTTCCCTTAAAACTTGCATTTTCACCTCAGAGAAGTCCAAAATAGTTGAAAACTTGTTTCTAACATGCTTGAAGTAGGTTTTCATCATTTCAGAGCGAGAAAATCACTTTTCTTCAGTTTCACTTAAAACTTGCATTTTCACCTCAGAAATGTCCAAAATAGTTCAAAACTTGTTTCTAACACGTTTGAAGTAGGTTTTCATCATTTCAGAGTGAGAAAATCACTTTTCTGAGGTTTCACTTAAAACTTGCATTTTCACCTCAGAGAAGTCCAAAATAGTTGAAAACTTGTTTCTAACATGCTTCAAGTAGGTTTTCATCATTTCAGAGTGAGAAAATCACTTTTCTTCAGTTTCACTTAAAACTTGCATTTTCACCTCAGAGATGTCCAAAATAGTTGAAAACTTGTTTCTAACATGCTTCAAGTAGGTTTTCATCATTTCAGAGTGAGAAAATCACTTTTCTGAGGTTTCACTTAAAACTTGCATTTTCACCTTAGAGAAGTCCAAAATAGTTGAAAACTTGTTTCTAACACGTTTGAAGTAGGTTTTCATCATTTCAGAGTGAGAAAATCACTTTTCTGAGGTGTCACTTAAAACTTGCATTTTCACCTCAGAGAAGTCCAAAATAGTTGAAAACTTGTTTCTAACATGCTTGAAGTAGGTTTTCATCATTTCAGAGTGAGAAAATCACTTTTCTTCAGTTTCACGTAAAACTTGCATTTTCACCTCAGAGATGTCCAAAATAGTTGAAAACTTCTTTCTAACACGTTTGAAGTAGGTTTTCATCATTTCAGAGTGAGAAAATCACTTTTCTGAGGTTTCACTTAAAACTTGCATTTTCACCTCAGAGAAGTCCAAAATAGTTGAAAACCTGTTTCTAACATGCTTGAAGTAGGTTTTCATCATTTCAGAGTGAGAAAATCACTTTTCTTAAGTTTTACTTAAAAGTTGGATTTTCAAAAATAGTTGAAAACCTTTTTCTAACACGTTTGAAGTAGGTTTTCATCATTTCAGAGTGAGAAAATCACTTTTCTTAAGTTTTACTTAAAAGTTGCATTTTCACCTTAGAGATATCAAAAATAGTTGAAAACTTGTTTCTAACACGTTTGAAGTAGGTTTTCATCATTTCAGAGTGAGAAA
The DNA here is from genome assembly GCF_901001135.1 of Rhinatrema bivittatum. Classification (NCBI taxonomy): domain Eukaryota; kingdom Metazoa; phylum Chordata; class Amphibia; order Gymnophiona; family Rhinatrematidae; genus Rhinatrema; species Rhinatrema bivittatum. The sequence continues at coordinate 53,293,755 of NC_042621.1, forward strand.
ATCACTTTTCTGAGGTTTCTCTTAAAACTTGCATTTTCACCTCAGAGAAGTCCAAAGTAGTTGAAAACTTGTTTATAACATGCTTGAAGTAGGTTTTCATCATTTCAGAGTGAGAAAATCACTTTTCTTCAGTTTCACGTAAAACTTGCATTTTCACCTCAGAGAAGTCCAAAATAGTTGAAAACTTGTTTCTAACATGCTTGAAGTAGGTTTTCATCATTTCAGAGTGAGAAAAATCACTTTTCTTAAGTTTTACTTAAAAGTTGCATTTTCACCACAGAGATGTCAAAAATAGTTGAAAACTTGTTTCTAACATGCTTGAAGTAGGTTTTCATCATTTTAGAGTGAGAAAATCACTTTTCTTCAGTTTTACTTAAAACTTGCATTTTCACCTCAGACTTGTCCAAAATAGTTGAAAACTTGTTTCTAACATGCTTCAAGTAGGTTTTCATCATTTCAGAGTGAGAAAATCACTTTTCTTAAGTTTTACTTAAAGGTTGCATTTTCACCTTAGAGATGTCAAAAGTAGTTGAAAACTTGTTGTTAACATGCTTGAAGTAGGTTTTCATCATTTCAGAGTGAGAAAATCACTTTTCTTCAGTTTCACTTAAAACTTGCATTTTCAGCTCAGAGATGTCCAAAATAGTTGGAAACTTGTTTCTAACACGTTTGAAGTAGGTTTTCATCATTTCAGAGTGAGAAAATCACTTTTCTTCAGTTTCACTTAAAACTTGCATTTTCAGCTCAGAGATGTCCAAAATAGTTGAAAACTTGTTTCTAACATGCTTCAAGTAGGTTTTCATCATTTCAGAGTGAGAAAATCACTTTTCTGAGGTTTTACTTAAAACTTGCATTTTCACCTTAGAGAAGTCCAAAATAGTTGAAAACTTGTTTCTAACACGTTTGAAGTAGGTTTTCATCATTTCAGAGTGAGAAAATCACTTTTCTGAGGTTTCACTTAAAACTTGCATTTTCACCTCAGAGAAGTCCAAAATAGTTGAAAACTTGTTTCTAACATGCTTGAAGTAGGTTTTCATCATTTCAGAGTGAGAAAATCACTTTTCTTCAGTTTCACGTAAAACTTGCATTTTCACCTCAGAGATGTCCTAAATAGTTGAAAACTTCTTTCTAACACGTTTGAAGTAGGTTTTCATCATTTCAGAGTGAGAAAATCACTTTTCTGAGGTTTCACTTAAAACTTGCATTTTCACCTCAGAGAAGTCCAAAATAGTTGAAAACCTGTTTCTAACATGCTTGAAGTAGGTTTTCATCATTTCAGAGTGAGAAAATCACTTTTCTTAAGTTTTACTTAAAAGTTGGATTTTCACCACAGAGATGTCAAAAATAGTTGAAAACCTGTTTCTAACATGCTTGAAGTAGGTTTTCATCATTTCAGAGTGAGAAAATCACTTTTCTTCAGTTTTACTTAAAAGTTGCATTTTCACCACAGAGATGTTAAAAATAGGTGGGCCCAGGCGGGATCGCCGAGCCCACAACAATAACGGACGCGCCACCCCATGTCGGGCGGCGGTCCGAAGGAGCTGGTGGGCGGGACGAGGGGAGAAAGAATAGGGCGTCATCATCGGGTGCCCACGGCGCCAGATGATGACGCAACGGCCCCCTTAAAAGGTGATCGCGGAACGGCGATCACCCCTTTTCAGACGAGAGCCGGGAGCCAGGCGAAAGGCGAGCTGAGAGCAGCAAACGGCGTGCAGCAGGCGGTAGCGACACAACAGAAGGGTAAGCCAGATACAAAAAAAAAAAAAAAAACGATTCCACCCGTAGCGATAAGGTCCCAAAACGGCGGAGATGGCCTCCCTGCCCTGATCCGGCTGCAAGGGCCGCATGGCTTATCCCCCCTCCGCAAATCACATGCCTGCTTACCCTCCGCGACGGACGCCGATTCCCCTTCGATGTCGTCAGCCCCCCCCGAGACCTCCCAGGCCAGCCGCCGATACCCGACCGAGCGCCACACAGGCGTCTTGCCCCATGCTCCTAACCCGCTCCCGAAGCGTACTGCCCCCCCCCCCCCTCCGGCCAGACAGCCTCCTTTCGGATAGGACGCGCCGGGCCCATGCGGCCGCCGACCCCCGCTAGCATCTGGCAAGCATGGCGAACCGGTACCGCCGCATTTATATACCCAGCATGGCGGCGGCCTGCACGCGCCCCGGCCGGCCTGGCCGCTGTTGTCGAGCAGCCGCTCCCGCCCGCCCCTCGCCGGATGTGCAGCATTTCGGTGACCTGCCGGGCCCCCCCCCCCCCCCCCTCCCGGGATCCAGCCGGAGCTGGGCAGCACGCGCACACAGCTCCCGCTCGCGCCGCATCGCCTTTCGCGCAGCCCACCCAGCGAAGGTGCACCCCCCCCCCCCGGACCCCGCCTATGAACATTAGCCTACATTAGCCTACATTAGCCTACATTAGCCTACGCGCTAATGTTTTCGCGAATGGCGAAAACATCGCCGCACACGATGTTTCCCCACTGCACGAAAGAAGCCTCATTTGCATTGGTAACGCCCCCTAATGCGTTACCAATGCGATATTGGAAAATAAGGCCCTTTGTGTAACTATTACTGAATCAACCACAGAATTTGAATTATTTTTTTTTTAATTTAGCAAGTAGTAAGGGGAAATATCCTAGTTTAGCCCAGCCAGTTATTTCAGTTATTGCAGTATGGATTCCTTTTAATTTGCACATGTATGTATTTCATGATATTTCCGCAGTCTATCTCTAGCTCTTCGTCCTTTCAGCGGTAGTTAAGCCCCCGTACACCTCGAGCCAGGGTACCTTACTTCAGGAAACAAGTTAAAGCTCGGCTATTCGACCAGACCTGCCCCTAAATTCCCCCGCAGAGCATTCCTGTTTTATGGCCTGACTTTCAGGACTCCAAACCAAATCTTTACCTTTTGATGGCAATATTCTTGCTTCATCAATGTCAAGTGTTAGCCCTACTGTTGTTATGTCTACTGTAAATACGATTGACTCTAATTATGATTCAATTATATTTTTAAGTTGACCTGATGATTACTTGTAATACTATACCAGGGGGTGGGGAACTCCGGTCCTCGAGTGCCACAAACAGGCCTGGTTGTCAGGATATCCACAATGAATATGCATGAGAAAGATTTGCATGCGCTGCCGCCTGTACTTACTTATAAGTTCGATTTGTAAGCTTTGCAATGCATTTTAAGTCCATTCTTGGGGGAAAAAAAAAGGCAAAATATCAAATACTCACAAATAAATAAATAATGAAAATCACAGATGGCACATTCAGCAGTCACTGTGACATCATTTCGGAAATATACTTGCAGACAGGGCTGGTTCCAGATTTTTTGCTGCCCTGCGCAAACAATTACTGTGATGCCCATTCATTGTCCGTCCCGGGCCCACCCAAAAAAATCCTAGCTCCCTTCAGTGATACAAACTTTGAAAACTGATACAATCTGCCCCCCCTCCCCCCCACCCCCGCAGTATTAGGTGACCTAGGCTAAAACTTATAGCCTTGCACAATGCCCCTCCCCCCCCAGCCTGCATCACACACACAGTGAAGAGTTATGCATTTATAATAACATTTTACATGAAAAATATCAATCATATTCTGAGGTAAAAATATCACTTACATTGTATTTACATGCACTGCTGTGATGCCAACCAGAAATCCCTGTAAAGAAAGACACTTGGAGCCCTTATGGTATTTGCCCTATTATAACATGTGTTGTGTGTGAGCTTGATCATCCAAAAGCCCTAAAACACTAATACCCTTCCTATTAGGAGAATACCTCACCTCAGTCACACATGCAGAACATAAATAGATGCTCACCAAATACAAAATAGAGCAACCATAAATGCAAATGTGCAGGCAAAACCTGAACTGGAAACCACAAGAAGCCAGACACTCTATGCAGTGCAACAATGAAAAAACAGAACCATCACCATTCCTCAAACATCAAACAATAAAATCAAGAAATAAAATAAATACACAATCTTATTAGTAAAGACGCTAACAATAATACTCCAAAAACAGATGACAAATAAATGATCGAATAATTAAAAACTCACATACAATTTTTTTTAAATATCCCAAAAATCAAATATTTCAAAACAGCAGACACATCAAATAACACCCAAAAAATAAAACTAAAAAGGATTTTAAAAATTCACGCTTTCCATACCTGGGAACTTTTGATTTCCAGTTACCCTGAGATTGTCATGGATTAGTGGAAGTAAGGTGCACAAACTTTCTCCTCTGTTTCTTATATTTACATACATACACACACTAATACACACACACACATACACACACAAGCTCATACACATATACGCTTCTTCTCAAACAAACCCACAAGCATCTTCAGCTCTTCTTGGGTTGGGATCTGCCAGCAGCCCCAAGTCCTCCTCTTCATTTCAGCTGCTGGCAGATTGGTATCCATCTGCAGCCCTATTCTCTCTCTCTCTCTCACACATACACTCACCCCAGGCAGGCTCCCATTCTCTCTCACACACACACACATACCCTGCCCATCCCAGGAAGGCTCCCATGCATGCATGTGCACACACATTCACATACACACACACACACATCCCAGAGAGGCTCCATTCACTCATACACATACACCCATCCCAGGCAGGTTCCCATTCACACACATGCACCCACTCATCCCAGGCAGCCTCCCGTTCATACGCACACACAACCTAGACAAGCTCTCATTCACACCCACATACCCCAGGCAAACTCCCATTCACACACATGCACCCATCCCAGGCAGCCTCTCATTCACACACACCCACTCATGCCAGGCAGCCTCCCATTCACTCGCACACACACAACCTAGACAAGCTCCCATTCACACACACACACCCATCTCAGGCAGCTTCCCATTCACTAACACACACATGCAGACCAGGCAGGGAGGGCCCTCAAAGCATTCCTCCTCTGCTGCTGCTGCCGCCACCAGTCTGAATCTTCTTCGTTGGGGAGAGCAGCCATTCTCCACCTCCTCCTGCATGCAGGCCCCGCGGTGATTCAACACTCGCGGTGCCAGCACTTGCTGTATTCTCACCTCGTGCATGGTGAAATGAGAATACAGGAAGTGCTAGCGCCGTGAGTGCTGAATTACCGCGGGGCCAGCACTCGAGGAAGAGCTGCAGGACGGGCTTCTTCCACCACCAGTGGGATGGGGTCCACCGGCGGCCGCACGGGCCTCCTGCTTCTTCCATTGCCGGTGGGATCGAGTCCACTGGTGGTAGCAGGGGCCTCTCCTTGCTACTGCTGCACACCCCCCAGGTCTGCTGCCCTGTGCAATTGCACGGTTTGCACACCCGGTCACGCTGGGTAGATAGATAGATAGATAGATAGATAGATAGACAGATAGATAAAACAAAGTTTATTACTTAAGCATATGATGTCCAATTATGCACTTTTACAGGATTGTTCTGGGATGGGTGGTGGTGGGCATCATCATGATTGCTGAGTTGAATTATGAAGTTCTCAGGGAGGGCGGAGGTGCAAGGCTAAAGGTTTGCATAGGATACCTAATAACCTGACTGCATGTGCACAGATGAGAAACAACATTATTATTTTCCAAAGATCTGGATTGTAAGCTCCCAAGGGACGAGACAAATAACATAGCTTGCAGCAAACTGTGGTGACCAATCAGCAATGCTAGGCACTGAGTTTTCTTTTAAATGACCTGCAATAAGACGGTGACTTTTAAACGGGAGTGCAAGCGTTTGCCAGCTCGCACCCAGGGATGCGCCTATTTTATAACATACGCAGATATATGCATGCATATTATAAAGTAGGCTGACCACACACCCATGTGCTCTAAATTTTAAGTGGGCATGCGCCTATGAGGGACTTTTACCGCATAAGTGGGGGGATTTTAATAGACATAAGCTCCAACGTCATTGCCCGTTTTCCCAGTTCATTCCCAGTTTGCCCAGTTAAAGGATAGGACTTCCTTTCCCCCCTGTTAGCCCCGACCCTTAAACCCCCCCTGATCTGTTTATCTATTTGTTTTGTTTTATAACTTTCACGCCATCCACAGCAGAAGTAAAGTTACGCGGCAGGGGACCCTGGCACGCGCACTCGTGCACGTTAAGTATTTAAGCGCTGATTTCAATGTGAAATCCAGGAACGCCCCCCATGCCCCGCCCAGACTGTGCTCACGCCCCGCCCCTTTTTTGTCCAAAACTTTGGTGCGAGTAGCGGGAGATACTTCTCGTACCTGCATGGCTTTTAAAATCTGCTCGGCCTGTGCCGGCCCAACATATCCGTGTGACCACCCCCCCCGCCGCCGATGCTTTTAAAATTCACCCGGATGAGTTTATTTCTGGGGAATTCTATATGTCAGGAAGAACCTGCGGGCATGTGAAAGATGTAAAAGGAGGGGGTTTTTTTGTGTGTGTGTGTGTCAGGCTGGTGACCGATGGGCTGAAGTAGCTCAATTATCCTCCATCTCAAACATACTTTACATCCCCCGTCCGATTATCTCACGCTACATCTTTTCACCATGATCTGTGCTAATCTTCCCCCTGGCCTTGCTTCTTCAAAATAGGGCAGTGTGCAAAGATATCACTCTGTACAAGAAGACTAAATCTCTGGGAGATAAAGCCGATTATCATGCTGTGGCTCCGCCCCCAGCTGCCTTGGATATCTACTTTGAGGCATGTGGAAAAAAATAAAACACCCCCCAGGGCCCAATAGCTCCAAGTGGACTTGGGCTTTTTACAGAGCGCAGGAATTTTGCTAGAGCCGGGACGGAGGCCTTGGTGATCGGCACATTACTGCTCACCTTTTCCAAAAGCCGTGCTGATTCAACCCCTTTTTTTGGATCAGTTACCATATATCCGATGCATGTGCCCATTTTTCTGGGTAATTACAGTTACACACACACACACACACACACACACACACACACATACCGAGGATACCGTCTTCAACAGATCCAAGCAAATTGATCCCCTGAGTAGCTGAAATCGTTACTTGGCTGTGACAGTGTCGGCCGTACATTTAATTAAATTGAAGAGTCGAAAATCCTAAAAAGAATTAAACTTCGGAAGAGGATGAGGACTGAGGCAGGATCGGTGCAATCATCTACTATAGATATCTATTATTTTTTTATTTTATTTTTTAATTTAATTTTTTTTTTTTTTTTTTGCAATTGTAACCTCAACCCCCCCAGGACAGCATTCCCCTTCCCTGGACATTCACATCCACAGACAAAACCTGTTCCACTCCTGATGCTTAAATTTCCCACTGGAAACTCCTTGGCAGTTTGCAGCCTGAATGCTCCTCAGCCAGTTCCGATCCAAGCATTAGGTAAGTAAATGTGAGATACACCCTCTTAATAGATTCAAGACCATAAGAACATCATTGAATTACCAATGTATATACAAGAGGCATGAATAGCCGGGGCTGAAGCCTCGAGGACCAGCGCTGCTGCCTACAAGTATCAAACTTGTGCTAATTCAGCCCCTGTTTGTGCCCAAGGCTTAATTTGTGTGGAATGGCCCGGCACACAGCAGCAGGGGTGTTCTGCTCCAGCCCCTCCCCTCCAGGTGGCCTCCAGGGAAGAGGAGGCGAGGGGGTGAGTCTGAAGCAGGCAGGACAGAGAACCACCACTCTGCTCTCGAATCCAGCCCCTTCCCTCCTGTTGTCTCCCGTCCCCTTCTCCTCCCGTACTGCAGAGAGCAGGATGAGAAAGGTTGATCCCGAAGCAAACCCTGCAGGTCAAAGAACCTCCTAGTGGCAGAGCCATGGGTGAACCTGGGTGGACCGTGGCCTACCCACTTTGGGCTCAGGCCCAATCAAACAGCACTGCCCGGCAGCCCAAGAAGAGAGGCCTTGTCAGAGGGCCACAGCAGACATGCCGAGCCGAGAAGAAGAAGATGTCCGCGAGAGCAACATTGGACCCCCATCCCATCGGTGGCCGAGAAGAGGAGGAGAGCCCACGACGCTGCCAAAAGGAGGAGTAGCACCAGGAAGCCGGCAGTCCAAAAAAAAAACCCTCACTGGAAGGCGCCCGTTCTCCTGCTCCTCCATGTGTGCCGCCCCTGCACATTCAAAACCCGTGCGACCAGTAAGTGCTCTGTGCTGATCTCGTGCACCACAAGATTAGCTTAGAGGAGGGCTAGCTGTGCAAGTTTTGAATACCACGGGCAGGCACACAAGGAGCAGCAGCAGAACAGGCTCCCCCTTTTGCTACTGATGGGGAGCCTGCCTGTGTTTTGTGTTCATGTGTGTGTGTGTGTGTGTGTGTGTGCGTATGTGAATGGGAGCCTGTCTGGGGTTGGGGATGGGGGTGTGTGAATGTAAGTCTGCCTGGGTGTGTGTGAATGTGAATGATAGCCTGACTGGGTGTGAGTGTGTATGTGGATGGTAGCCTCCCTGGGTACATGAGTGTGTTTGTGTGTTTGAGTGTGTTTGTGTGTGTGAATGGGAGCCTGCCTGACGTTTAAGGGGTGCGTGAATGGGAGCCTACCTGGGGGGATGAGGGTTATGAATGGGAGCTTGCCTGGGTGGGTGTGTGTATGTGGATGCTAGCCTCCCTGGGTACATGTGTCTCTGTGTTTGTGTGTGTGTGTGTGTGAGTTTGTGTGTGTGAATGGGAGCCTGCCTGGGGTTTAGGGGGTGCGTGAATGGGAGCCTACCTGGGGGGATGGGGGTTATGAATGGGAGCTTGCCTGGGTGTGTGTGTGTGTGTGTGGGTGAATGTGAGTCTGCTTGGAGGGGGAGAGGATGTGAATGAGAGCCTACCTGAGGGTGTGTGAGAGAGAGAGCATGTGGGAGTGAGAACTTGTGTATATGGGAGTGGGAGCCTGCATGTGAGAGAGAGCATGTGAGATTGGTAGCCTGCATATGAGAATGAGAGCCTGTGTATATTTGTATCTATAGAAGTGGGAGCAGGAGCCTGCATGTGAGAGTGAGAGCCTGTGTGTTGTGTTTGTGGGATGGGAGCCTCTGTGAAAGAGAGCATGTAGGAATGAGAGCCTATATGTGTATATATGACAGAGAGTACGGAAGAGTGGAATCCTGTGTGAGAGAAAGTGTGTGTGTGTGAGAGAATATGTGTGAGAGAGTCTGTGTGTGTGTATGTATGAAGAAGGAAGGAAAGAAGACAGAATAAAAGAGACCCTGAAAAAGGAGCAAAGAAAAGACAGACAAGGGGGGAAAAGAGACTGGGACCACTGATTAGAAAAATAAGATCAGACAACAAAGGGAAAAATAAATTATTTTGCCTTTCAGCGAATGGAATCTGCCATCTTTATATTTGCATTTTGCTGTTTCTTCAGTATTCCAGTGTTCACAGAGCCTGGTTTCTCAGGCTTTCCCTTTCAGTTTTGTCTGCATGTTTGTTTCTAATTTGTAGTCCCTTATTCTGTCTTAGGTAAGGGTCTGTCCGTGTTGTGCATGTGTGACAGCGATACAGTATTTTGGCTAGCGTGTAGTTTCTCTGTAGGGATTTGTAGCAGTCTGGTTTGTTCTGTTTGCCCATTAGATGTGTACTTGTGTCCTAGGGCTTGGTGCAATGCTTACCTTTGCTGCCTTTTCATAGATAAGGTTGCTGCTGTTTGCGTCCTGAGAGTTACTGCTGTTATGGTATGATAAGGTTCTAATTATTCCTTTTTTGCAAGGTTTGTGTTACTTCACAAAGTGTTTGGCAGTGAAGGGAATTTGTTTTCTTTCACTAAGGTGACACTGGATTTTGAAATTTTTTTTTTTGCTTGCCCTAGCTCTGTTCTGTGCTTGTTGCAAATTTTTTTGTGATGATTATTATGATTATTGCTGTTTTATTGTAGTTTTATGCATTTTTGGAAAGAGGATTCATAAAAGAATATATTGATATTTGTTTTATTACGTGATTGGATCTGATGTTTCTGAAGTGTCCTTTGTTTACTTTTTACATGATATTGTGTATTTATAAACTGCAATAAATGTAAAATAAATTACTATAGATTAATAGGACATTTTTAATGTTGGTAAGTGCTTGAAGTAATAGAATTAAAATATTTTAAAATGTCACTCATGCATAATGGCTGCTGCAAACTATTCAGAAATCCAAATTAGGGTGCACGCGAAGGCATTATTTATGGATAAGAATACAACTAGTAGGGCTCAGACCTGTATGTCTACTGCCCACCCATGTTAACCTTGGGCACCCCAAAAAATTCAGTTCTGGCTGCGCCACTGCATAGAACAGACACAAAACTGGGTTGAATACGCACAAGTTTGAAAATGGTGAGTAGCAATGTCAGTTGTCAAGGCCTTGATGATTGGCACGACCGCTAACAAGTTTCGAACTTCTGCTAATTCAGTTCCTTTTTACCCAGGACCCCCAGAAAACAGATCAGAGCCAGTACTTGAAATCAATTCTGGCTCCTCCGTGGAAACAGAACATGGGACCAGCGGCCGCATAGATCGTTTACGCCCTCCCTCTCAGCCCTTGGGGGAAGCAGAGCAGAGCACTGAGTACTAGAGCTGTGTGCCTTAAGATGGGGAGGGGGGGGGGGGGGGCAGCGGCACGGCCTTGATATTTTTGTGTGATTTCCCAGCACACCTGAGGAGGCTGTGAGGGAAAATAGCTGTGGTGAGAGAGATGGGGTGAATTCCAGACAGCCCCACTGCTTCCGCCACTGCTGGGTGCACTGGCTTCTTCCTTATGTTGATATCCCAGGCCTCAGTGCCTCTGCTGCTGTTGACCACGCTGGGTGGGGGGAGGGACAAAGAAGTGACAGGCCGATGCAGCGACCTGGGTGCTACAGCACTGTGCAGTGGGTTTGCTGGGGTTGTGCTGGTTTCCCTATAGGTGGGGACTGCTCTTGGCATCCTTCCCAGGGAATGAGCTCTTTCTGTGGGAGGGAGAGGGGGGGGGGGGGGGAAGGAAATCCTCTGTGGCCCAGGTGATGGAGAGTCCCTCCTGATGTGTGTGTGTGTGTCTTTCTGGTGTGGTGCTCTCCTCAAGGACAGACAGGCTGGACTCAGATTGGGTGTTCAAATAATATTTACTGATTATTTCCAAAAGGTCAATCACTGTCCCACAGACATTTAGCAAATGAAACTGTACAGCCGCACTATTTACACAGGGTCTCTGCTGAGGTGCTGGGGTCCATCTCTCCAGCTCCTGGGAGGGAGCTGGCCACTGCCTACTGAGCCCAGTAGAGGGGGAATCCTATGGGGAAGCCCCACGCCATGAAGGGATCCTACCCCAGTCCAAAGGTCAGTCTGACACCCCCAGCCTCTGTCACGATCCTTTTAGGGTGGAGATCCGATTGGGAGACTCCCAAGGCTTGATGGTACAACCTTGATGGACCTCTAGGGGCGAGAGGCCAAATGTTCCAGTTCAGCTCACAGCTCTCTGTCTCCTTCACCAGGTTGTGCAGAGGGATGGGACATAAACCTCCACACGAACAAAAAAGAGGAGAAATCCAAAAGTCACTATCCAAAAGGTCTCCCGCTGGGTGGTGCTGTCGCTGGTCTCGCTTTCTCTATGGGGTTGAGGGGGTTACTCACAGGTCTCCAGCCCCTGCTCTCAGGATTAGAGGGGGTTGCTCCTCCCCCAAGGCACAGGGTAATCCCCAGAATAAGAATCTACAAAACCTTAACTCTCTACAATAAGAGAGGCAGACCCTCTCAGACAGGGAGTGTACTGAGACGGGATCTCCTCTACACACAAGAAAATACCAAGCTGGGTTAGGGGGCCCAGCTCAGCAGGGGGGAAACAAAACAGTTCCTTACTTCTCAGCCTGTAACTCAAACTGACCCCACTCTGCACTCCTCTAACTCCACCTTATGCCCCTGGGATTGCCAATCACAGTCAGCTCAGTGGAGAGACTGAAGGAGAATGGAAAATCCCATGCAGATGGTAAGGGACCCAGGGCCATCCAGTGACAAACCGAAGGGTTGGTCACACACAGTTTTAACACTCAGCTTAAAAAATGTTGTATACTCCCGATGCAGAAAGCTAATTGTATGCTAATGCATCGGGAGATTTTAAAAAATGCATTGACCTTAAAATATGTGTTTGGCATAGGCTAGTTAAGTACTGGCTTCTCCGGCTTAAATGGTGGCAGCCAGCGCCGCCTCTTAGACGGAGTCGTGTGGCTTATGCAGCTGAAGTATTCCTGACTTTTTTTTTCTTTTGTAGTTTCGGGGGGGGGAGGGGGTTTGAAGTGCCAGCACGGTGGTGCTGGAGACTAAACTCCGTCTCTGACTCTGGAGTTAAGCGTGCCGGGCTGGGGCAGTGCAGTTCCCCCCTCTTTGGGGGAGCACTACTTAACGCCCTCGTTTGCATGGGATTCCCATGTAAGGAAGCACATTTTCTGTGCACAAGTCCCGCGGCACAGAAAACGTGGCTCGAAGTGCAGGCAGAGACGGTGCGTTCAGCTGACTGCAGCTTTCGGCATTGGCCTGACTTTGAGGTGATTTTGCTGCAGCAAGGGGGGGGGGGTCAGAGGGAGGAGAGAGAAAGTGAGTGAGGGGGATGCGAGAGGGCAAAATGGCGAGTGGATTGGAGTGCTTAGTGTGGGGGAGAGGAAAAGAGTGAGTGAAAGGATGAAAGGTCCTGCAGGGAGTAAGTGAGGAGAGTGGAGGGACCATGTGGTGTGAGTGGGGGGGGGGGGGAGCAGTCTGTGAGTTAGGTTATTGAGAGGGGGCAGGAGTAAGTGAGGAGAGTGGAGGGGATAGGAGTAAGGTGGGGAAAGGAGAGGAGATTGTGACCATGCAGTTCTGCTCCGTTTTTTCCATCACTGAGGAGGTAAAGAGAATGTCAGGTTCCCCCCCCCCCCCCCCGTCCCGTCCCGTCCAAGGAGACTGAGGAGAGAGGGCAGCGCACACCACTCTCCTTCTCTTCCCAGAGGCAGAGGAGAGCCAGCTGATTCTGGCTTGAAGAGGAGGCCTATGCCTTACCGGCAATGGAGAAAGAGGAGAAGAGTTGCTGAAGAGGGTAATTTTCTAGGATTAGGAGGAGCGCGAGGAACAAGAGGGACTGGGGGGAAACCTGGGGACTTTAGGACCACTGGGGAGGATAAGGACCACTGAAGGACTGGGGGGGGGGGGTAGAGGGGAGGAGGAGGTTAGAGAGAGAGCCCCATTCTCTGGACCCTCCTTCTCCTCTTTACTTCAGCGATCTTTTATCTCCACCACTGCTCAATCCCCAGATATCCTTCATCTACCAGTGCTCATCAAGCATTTTAAGTGTGAAGAGTAGATTGAAGTGTGTGTGTGTGTGTGTGTGTGAGAGAGAGAGAGAGTGAGAGAGAGAGTGAGAGTTTGGGAGAGAGTTTTTACATTCAGCCCTGATCCCACTCTGATTCTGGCCCTGCTCCACCTTACCATCCATCCCTCCCTATACCACCTCCCGCCCCCACCACCACCATCACACACACACATTCCCACACACTCACACACACACAGTTCTACTTCCTTTTTCTCTACAAATTAAACCCTGTTTGTGCTCATGCTGGAAGGAAAACATTTAAGGCCTCGCCTGATTTATGTTACATATTTGAAATGACTGCAGACAGAATGTGTCCTCTATCTAAGCAGCTGCGCTGAGCATGATCCCATTAGCAGAGATGTGACAATAAATCTTCAGTCAGACTCAAACTAGGCAGAATTTCCAAGTCTGCTTCAAGTTTGAAGGAAATTTAGGATTATACCACCCCCATCCCCCCCCAAAAGATCCTCTTGTATTTTTATTAACTGATTGGGGAAAATATCTGAAAAATTAAAGGTGAACCTGAAAAAAAAAATCCTTGATTTCTTCAAAACATCAGAAGCCAATTTTGTCAGTGACACAAATCTGCCTCAGTCTTTTTCAAAGATTTGAAGTAAATGTTCACAGCTGCCCAATTTGATGAGACCCCAAAATATTTCTTGGTTTGTTGAACTGCCCACCAAACCCTGTTCTGAAGAGGTTCGCAAACCTGCATGTGTTCATTTTGTATCTGAGCACACGAATTATGGTTTTAGAGTGCCATCTGCTGGTGGTTTGTGTGAATATCAAGGGCCTCCTGACCAGACAAGATTTCTACATTACAATCATTCAATCAAGGACACAACATCTACGTTAGCAAAGAGCCTTTTACAGTAGCACTCTGAAAATCCCAAACTAATATTTTGTGCGGTTCTCCAAAGCTGCCAGTCCCATTCAGGTGTCAGACTGTCCAGTTTTCTAATGCAGCCTTTATCTGCTTTGCAAAATACAGCCAAGGAGAATCCAAGAAACATTTATATCGTTAAACAGCTTAACAGATCAGGAGCTGCCAAGTGATCCAAGGTGGGAGACTTTTGGCCAGTCCTGGTTTTCTGAACTTATATCCCAATGTACTTGCAGTCTCTGCTTCTACCATTTGAAGTCAGTGCTGCAGGTACCAGAATGCATCAAGATAGGAGCTGTCAAAATTCCAGGACTGATCTAGAGTCTCCCTCCTTGCAATCTCTACAGATCTCTTTCAGCTGCATGAAAAGCAAACTAGAATCAGATCACCTGAGCATCTCCGAAAAGCATAACATGCTATATATACAGTAAATATATTCTGCACACCTTTTCTGTCCCGTCTTGTAAATTGTACAACAGAAGAACATAAGATATGCCGTACTGGGTCAGACCAATGGTCCATCAAGCCCAGCATCCTGTTTCCAATAGCAACCAATCCAAGTCACAAGTACCTGGCAAGTATCCAAACATTAAATAAATCTCAAGCTACTATTGCTTATTAATTAATAGGGATTCAGTTTTGTAAGGTACTGGGGAACCTTTTGGGGAAGGGGGAGTCTCTTCCGAAGGCATGGGCTCCAACGTTACCAGGGTGGAACCAGACTGCTGGTGCTAACCTTTAAAAAGGAGATAGAGCAGCTTTTAAACTAGAACAAAGGGGAAAGCCGACAGTCGCTCAGCAGCGCATCGTTCGGAGGGAGGCATCTTCAAAGGATACTAATGAAGCATTAGAATTAGGGCATCCCAACAGTAAGGTTCCAATAATATTTATTATTTTTATTTTTTATTTTTATTTAAAAGATTTTATATACCGTCGTTCGTATTTACATCACAACGGTTTATAAAGAATAAATGACATCAAAGATATAAATCAGGAAAATACATCGTGAAGTATAAAAATCATACATTATTAGTCTAAAAAACAAGATACAGTAGCTTAAAAGGAAGTATGCATCACAAGAAGAGAGGGGACAAATTTTCTGGATTCTCGATGTTAATGACCTTTCTTAAGATCGTCCGAAAAGGCTCGCTCAAAGAGCCAAGTCTTTAGGTCTTTTTTAAAAAATATTTATCTCTGTTTCTAGCCTTAGCTCTTCGGGCATAGTGTTCCAGAGACTCGGTCCTGCAGTACAAATAACTCTTTCTCGAATCAGGGCCAGATGTGCCGTATTAACCGAAGGGACATGTAGTAAGCCTTTGCTAGCAGATCTCAATGATCTGTGCGGAGTATATAAGCGGATTGAAAAATTCAACCAGTCAGTTTTCTGTCTGTGGATTGCCTTGTGAAGGATACAACAGGTTTTGTACCATATTCTCTGTGTAATAGGAAGCCAATGTAGGTTTATCAACAAGGATCAGACAACCACCAACAAGGATTGAACGTCACAATCTGGGTAAACAAATAAGAGTGGGGGTAGCTTGCTTATTACGGCGATTACTACCCTAAACCAATTAAGCCTGATACATCACTTTGAATGCATATACAGCGTTGCTCTCTACTTCTATGGCAGGGGGAAATGTGGAAAAGAGGATTTACATTCAGACAACATCCAACAAGGCATTGATCTGTGCAGTCTGGGTAACCAAGCCTCGGGGTAATTTGCTTGATGCGGCGGTTACCACCCTTAACCATTAAGCCTTATGCTCACCTTTGATGCATCAATGACAGGGGATGGCAGGAAATTTGAATCAGTTACCAACAAGGACCCTGAACTTAGTGGTTGATGAAACAGATAAGTATGGGAAAATAATGAAACAGATAAGTATGGGAAAATAAGTGTGGGAGCTTGCTGGGCAGACTGGATGGGCCAATTGGTCTTTTTCTGCCATCATTTCTATGTATGTTTCTATGTTCTCATTTCTTACAATTGGTTAGAACTCTGGCTGCGGAGATCTGCAGCACCTGGAGTGGACGTAAGGTGGATTGTGAGAGGCCTAATAGCAGAGTATTGTAGTAGTCCAGTGAGGAAAATATGAGAGCCTGTAGTACTAAGTGGAAGTAATTAAATTCTAGTAGTGGTTTTAGTCATCTGAGCACTAGCAGCTTGTAATAACCTTCTCTTAATTTTGAAGAAATATGCTTCTTAAAATTCAGTTCACAGTCGACAGTTATTCCTAGATCTCTGACTGTTTCTGCAAGTTCTAGTTTGATGTTATTTGGCATATGTAATGTGTTGTTTGAGTTATTTTTTGGTTTTCTATCAAGAAGTATGATCTCAGTTTTTTCCATATTTATCGCAAGTTTCATAGGGCCGAGAAGTTGTTTAATTGTGGACAGATATATAGTGATTAGTTTGAAAGTTTGTTCTAAAGTGTTGGTGATTGGGACGAGTATCTGTATATCGTTGGTGTAAATGTAAAAGTACAGGCTAAGGCCAGCCAGAAGATGACAAACTGGCAATATGTTGAACAAAGTTGCTGACAAGGCAGAACCTTGGTGTACACCAGTATTTAGCTTGATTTTATCAGAGAGTGTATTGCCTATCTTAACTTGGAATGACCTGTGTTGAGGAAATGAAGTAAACCAATTGATTGTGTTATGTGTTAAACCGATTTCCTTCAGTCTCATTAATAAGATGTCATGGTTCACCGTATCAAACGCTGCGGACAAGTCAAGTAGTATGAGTATGTATTTTTGACCAGTATCAAAACCTTTCAGAATGGTATCGGTGAGTGAAATCAGCAAGGTTTCTGTGCTAAGGTGTTGTCGAAAACCAAATTGATTTGGATAAAGTTTGTTATTGAGTTCTAGATGTTCGACCAATTGTTTATGAACTACTTTTTCAGTTATTTTTGATAGAAATGGGAGGTTTGATATTGGTCTATAGTTGTTCAATAAATCTGGGTCTAAATTGGTTTTTTTTAGAATAGGCTTGATAATAGCAGTTTTTAATGTATCAGGAACACAGCCTTCATTTAGTGATAAGTTTATAATCTGTGTTATTATTGGGGCGATTAATTGCGCAGTCGGTTTCAGCGCGGATGTAGTCTAAAGGATGGTCAGCGAGTTTTAATTTTTTGATTATGGCTTCAATTTCCAAGGACCATTAAGGTATTTACTTTTTTATCATTTTAATTTCCAGAGTTTGAATATTAGGGGTCAAGTTAACAAGGTTGTCAACTTTATGTTTAAAAAATTGAGCTATTTCATTACATTTGGATTCATTCAAAGGATTCATTTCTGTATTGGGGGTTTTTTGTTAAGTTCTTGACTAAAGTGAATAGAGTTATTTATATTTATTTATTTATAACTTTTTTATACCGACGTTCCTGTATAAATGCAAATCACACCGGTTGACATGGAAACTGAAAGGTCGCCCGGGGGCGATACAAGGAACATGAGAACATAAGATGCAAGTGAATAGAAAAACCAGGGAGAATGCATAATTATACATAAAAAAATTTCCCTTCAAGACAACTTTGAAAACTCTCATTAATTACATGGAACATGAGAAATGATAGAATGCTAGGAGAAAACGCTTACAACCTTGGGAACAAGTTAAAGGAATACATAGGCAAGCGGAATTCATAAGGAAATGAAAGTATACCTTAGGTCAACTAAAATTATAGGTTAATTGCAAAGTATTGAAATACAGTATGAGGATTGGTCAGCATAGGGGGATTTGGCCATGCTAGTGTGCAGTTGGGCATAATGGGTTGGAACCATTGGGTGGTTGGACATAATGGGGTTGGAACCACTGGGTGGGGGATCTCTGGAGAGAAGCCAGATGAAAAGAACTGGGATGACTAGTTCGTGAGAACGGAGTGAGCTTGTCCGAGACTGCATCTGTGAGAGTTATCTTTCCGGAAAAGGAAAAATCGGCCTCTGGAGTGGATGACTCTCCAAAGAGGCTTGGCTGAGAAGGCAGAGTTATCTTTTCAAAAAGGCTTGGCTTAAAAGCCAGGTTTTCAGTTTTTTTTTGAAAACCAATGGGCAAGGTTCTAGGCGGAGGTTCGGGGGGAGTGCATTCCAGTGCAGGGGACCAGCTGTGGAAAAGGCGCATTTCCTTAAGGAGGTTTTTGCTGGGGGTGCATACAGTGTGCCTTTGTATGCTCTTCTGATGGGTCTGTCCGAAGTGTGGGGACTTAATTGGATGGTTAGATTGAGGGGGGAGATATTGTGGATGGCCTTGTGGATCATCATGAGAACTTTGAAGAGAATCCTGGATTTAATCGGTAACCAGTGGAGGTTCTGAAGGATGGGAGTGATGTGCTCTCTTTTGTTGGAGTTGGTGAGAATCCTGGCCGCGGCGTTCTGCACCATCTGCAGGGGTTTCGTGGTGTTGGCTGGGAGACCTAGAAGCAGGGAGTTGCAATAGTCGATTTTAGACAGGATGATAGATTGAAGTACCACACAGAAATCTCTGAAGTGAAGGAGAGGTTTCAGTTTTCTTAATACCTGCAGTTTGAAAAAGCATTCTTTTGTGGTATTGTTAACAAATTTTTTTAAGTTTAGCTGATTATCAAGCAGAACGCCTAAATCTCTCACATATGGTGAGTGATTAACATTTATTTTGGCAAATTGGGAGGAGCTTGGAGAGTTGAGGAGAGCGTTGTTGTTGTCCTGAGATATGATGAGTATCTCTGTCTTATTGGTATTGAGGACGAGGTTGAGGCTGGTGAGAAGTTGGTTTATTGATTGAAGGCAGCTATTCCAGAAGGACCATGTGTTTTGTAGAGAGTCTGTGATTGGGATGAGAATCTGGACGTCGTCCGAGTAGAGGTAGTGAGTTAGCTTTAGGTTTGTGAGTAGATGGCAGAGCGGGAGAAGGTAGATGTTGAATAGGGTAGGTGATAAGGATGATCCCTGGGGGACTCCCAAGTTGGATCTGACTGGATGCGATTCTTTGTTGTTAATCCTGACCTTGAAAAATCTGTTGTCATGGAAGGATTTGAACCAGCTGAGCGCCATTCCCTTGATGCCTATGTCTTCCAGATGCTCTAATAAGATTGTATGGTTTACGGTGTAGAAGGCCGCCGATAGGTCTAGGAAGCTAGCAGATAGGGTTGTCTCTTTTCTAGGTTTAAGAGGATGGTGTCCGAGAGGGATGTTAGAAGTAATTCTGTGTTTAGCGTTTTGCGGAAGCCAAACTGGGATGGGGCCAGAATATTATTTTCGTCCAGGTATTCAAGTTGCTTGTTGACTATTTTTTCCATAAGTTTGGCGATCAGAGGCAAGTTTGCAATGGGGCGGAAGTTAGCTGGGTCCGATGGTGACAGATTGGGGTTTTTTAATAAAGGTTTAAGTGATGCGAGTTTTAGTTGGTCTGGAACTATCCCTTGAGTTAGGGAACAATTTATAACTTCTGCGATAGGCTTGGCGATGATGTTCGGGATGGCGAAGAGAAGGTTTGGAGGTATTGGGTCTGACGGATGAGGGGAAGGTTTAAGTTTCTTGAGAATATTTTCTATTTCAAGTGAAGATGTGGACTCAAAGGAGTCCAGAGTTGAGTTTTTTTGTGGACAGGTGGCGAGCGGGAGAGGCAGTGCGGAGTTGGATGAAGATAGGGGTGCAGTAGGGTTGTAGATTTTTTTCTCGAAGTATTTGGCCAGCTCTGTAGCTTTGTAAAAAGCTAGGTCATCCAGAATGATAGGAGGGGTTGGTTTGGTGAGAGCTGAGACGTAGGAAAACAATGCTTTGGAATCAAATATGAAATGATGGATTTTTTTTGAGAAATAATCTTTCTTTATTCTGAGGATTGCATTCTTGTAGGCATTTAGGAGGGATTTGTAGGCAGCTAGAGACGTGGTGGAGGGGTTTTTGCGCCATCTGTGTTCTTTACTCCTTAGGTCTTGCTTGAGGGATTTCAGTTCTGGTGTAAACCATGATTTCCTGTTGTCCAGAGAAGGCTGTCGTACTTTGGTGATAATTGGGCAGGTTAGTTCTGCAACTTTGTTGGTGATGTTGATCCAGGAAGTGGTCGCTGCGTTTGCGTCTGAGAGGTCGAGTTGGGCTAATTCCTTGGAGAGCTGAGTAGTCTGTGGAGCAGGGTTTCCTGAATTGGATTGTGGTTTGAGGGAAGGAGTGGGGTGGGTGTTCTTTAATCTCCAGAACCGTAGAGATGATCTGGTGATCTGACCAGGGGACCGGAGAGCAGGTTGAGTTAGTTGATAGAGAGATGCCCTCATTTATGAAAATAAGGTCCAATGTGTGGCCCGTTTTGTGAGTCGGACGGTTGACAATTTGTCTAAAACCCAAGTAGCTGAGTGAGGAGAATAGAGTTTCGCAGTTGGGGGATTGTGGTGAAGCGTCGACGTGGAGGTTGAAATCTCCCATCATTATATCTGGTTTGTCAGCGTTGACATGTTTAGTGATGAATTCAATGATGGGAGAAGGGTCAGATTCTAGTCTTCCTGGAGGTGAGTAGATTAAGCCGATTTGAAGATGATCAGATTTGAAGAAGGCTAATTCGAGATTGGATGTAGAGATTGACAGTTGCAGGGTTAATCTGAGACTTTTTTTGCCAGTAAAAGAAGCCCTCCTCCTCTTTTTTTCATTCTGGGGATTGAGAGGAGGTCATATGATTGAGTGGGGAGCTGATTCATTAGTACTGTGTCGGTGGGTTTCAACCAGGTTTCTGTGATAGCACAGATGTCTGGATTGGCTTCTACCAGATAGCCGTTAAGGATGTGAGTTTTTTGGTGAGAGATTGCACATTAAAAAGAGTTAGTGAGAAGAGTGAGAGGCCGAGTATTTGTGTGACCGGCGAAATCATGATTGGAATTAGCCTCTGTTGTCGGAGAAAGGGAAAAGTGGAGGGTTTAGGTCGACTAGAGCAATGATAGCGGATTATGGGGATGGCGAAAGTACGCATCCTAGGGAAATTGAAGTATGTGCGCATGCTGAGAGTGGGTGGAACTGTTGAGGTGTGGGAGGAAGCAAGCGCTGGCCAATGAGGGCCAGGGGGGAATTAGAGCCGGATGTAGCAGAGATAACCAGGCTAGAATAGAAGATGGAAATTCTAGGTGGCACAAAGCGGCTGCACGAAGGGGTGCACAAAGGGGCAGGCTCCTTTATCGCACCCCTTCGGCACGCGGCGCCTGGAGGCTGAAAAGGGATTTAAATCCCTGTTGGTCGTGGGTAGGATGATGTCACTGGCACGACTCTGGGTTGATTGGGTGCGGTAGCCTGGTTGCCGGGCCGGACGCGACATGTACGGCGAAGCCTTGTGGTCGGCGGGGGGGCCCTCGGTGGTAGGGCGAGAGTTTAAAGGGGCCTTACTCCGATGGGCTCCAGCGCCGGCCTCACGGCCCTCTCTCCCAGCTCCTACTAGAAGATTGAAGAGCAAGAAGGTGGCTATCGTCGGGTCCTGCGGGTCGAGTTGAAGAGGGCACCTGGAGGCTGAAGAGGGATTTAAATCACTGTTGGTCGCAGGTAGGATGATGTCACCGGCACGACTCTGGGTTGATTGGGTGCGGTAGCCTGGTTGCTGGGCCGGACGCGATGTGTAGGGCGAAGCCTTGTGGTCGGCGGGGGGCCCTCGGTGGTAGGGCGAGAGTTTAAAGGGGCCTTACCCCGATGGGCTCCAGCGCCAGCCGCGCGGCCCTCTCTCCCAGCTCCTACTAGAAGATTGAAGAGGAGGAAGGCGGCGATCGTCGGGTCCTGCGGGTCGAGTTGAAGGTGTCTGGAGGCTGAAGAGGGATTTAAATCCCTGTTGGTCGCGCCCTGCTTTGGGAGGAGAGGAGAAGGGACTAGCAGGCCCGAGCCTAGGATTGCCCGTCTCTCCCCTCGCTCTCTTGCTACTTTTTCGGTTTTGTTTTTTTTTGCTTCGGGAGGAGGGGACAGGACTGGGGCTGCACCGGAGACTGGACGCGGCCAGGGCAGGTGAGCGGGGGCTGGGGGAAAGTTTGCCGAGCATCGGAGAACATAACTGTCCACTTCCTGGTACCTGTCATTTCAAATGTCATTTGAAATGACATTTGAAATGACAGATACCAGCGTGGCCGTGAAGCGTTAGGCCCACGCACCCAGGATACTGTATAGGCGCTCTATACAGTAAAATGGGTTGCGCGGGCCTAACCTTCGCCTAACGCTTCGCAGACGCGGCATGCATTTGCATGCAATTTGAAGAGAGTATCGAGCGGTAGGTGAAGAGAACTGTGCGTGCGGGGAACGAGGGTGTGCCTGGCACTGCCGCACTCTTTCTAACGCGGCATAACTGTATCGACCTGTTGAAAGGTGGAAGGAAGGCAAAACGATTACCGGCATGGTTAAAAGGTGAGGTGAAAGAGGCTATTTTAGCCAAAAGATCTTCATTCAAAAATTGGAAGAAGGATCCAACAGAAGAAAATAGGATAATGCATAAGCGTTGGCAAGTTAAATGTAAGACATTGATAAGACAGGCTAAGAGAGAATTTGAAAAGAAGTTGGCCGTAGTGGAGCGATACAGAGGCATTATGACATGTTCCGTTTTATTCACAATTCCCTTTCTAATAATTCCCAACATTCTGTTTGCTTTTTTGACTGCCGCAGCACACTGAACCAACGATTTCAATGTGTTATCCACTATGACGCCTAGATCTCTTTCTTGGGTTGTAGCATCTAATATGGAACCCAACATTGTGTAATTATAGCATGGGTTATTTTTCCCTATATGCATCACCTTGCACTTATCCACATTAAATTTCATCTGCCATTTGGATGCCCAATTTTCCAGTCTCACAAGGTCTTCCTGCAATTTATCACAATCTGCTTGTGATTTAACTACTCTGAATAATTTTGTGTCATCTGCAAATTTGATTATCTCACTCGTCGTATTTCTTTCCAGATCATTTATAAATATATTGAAAAGTAAGGGTCCCAATACAGATCCCTGAGGCACTCCACTGTCCACTCCCTTCCACTGAGAAAATTGTCCATTTAATCCTACTCTGTTTCCTGTCTTTCAGCCAGTTTGTAATCCACGAAAGGACATCGCCACCTATCCCATGACTTTTTACTTTTCCTAGAAGCCTCTCATGAGGAACTTTGTCAACGCCTTCTGAAAATCCAAGTATACTACATCTACCGGTTCACCTTTATCCACATGTTTATTAACTCCTTCAAAAAAGTGAAGCAGATTTGTGAGGCAAGACTTGCCCTGTGTAAAGCCATGCTGACTTTGTTTCATTAAACCATGTCTTTCTATATGTTCTGTGATTTTGATGTTTAGAACAGTTTCCACTATTTTTCCTGGCACTGAAGTCAGGCTAACCGGTCTGTAGTTTCCCGGATCGCCCCTGGAGCCCCAGGAAGGGGAGTGACTCACATTCAAACATACACTTTTCTAGCTTCGCATACAATTGATTGACTTTGAGAACTTGCAGTACTTGTTTAACTTGTTGACGAAGGGACTTCAGATCTGGTGAATAAATCAAAACATCATCAAGATATACTATTACATAGGAGTGTAGCATTTCACGCAACACCTCATTCATGAGGTTTTGGAAGACTGCCGGAGCATTACATAGACCAAAGGGCATCACTAAATATTCGTACTGCCCGTCTCTCGTGTTAAAGGCAGTCTTCCATTTATCCCCGGGGCGGATTCGAACTAGGTTGTAGGCCCCTCGTAGATCAAGTTTGGTAAAAACCTTGGCCCCTTGCAATCTGTCCAGAAGTTCTGGGATTAATGGCAGCGGGTACCGATCACGCTTGGTTATGGTTCCCGGTAAAAGGTCTATTGCGCAATCAAAGGGGCGATGCTGAGGCAAAATATCCGCTTTCTTCTTGGAGAAGACTTCTGCAGAGTCATGTGCAGGTGGCAATACGGAAGTAGTCAACAAGTACACAGACGGTGGACCTGGAACCTGGAGACTGTGATCAAAACAAAAGGGACTCCAATGGATGATTTGTAACGGGTCACAATGGATCATGGGCGAATGGCGTTTTAGCCATGGTAATCCCAATACTACCGGGTGAACCGCTTTCTCCAGGATCAAAAAGGAAATTTCCTCAGAATGTAACACTCCGGTCCGGAGAGTAAGCGGAGCCGTGGAGTTAGAGATTCTACCAGGCAACACAGTCCCTTGGATAGACATAATCCTAAGAGGAGGAGTCCGAAGACGAGTAAGTAATTGAAGTTGCTGTACCAAATCGGAAAAAATAAAATTCCCACCCGCTCTGTAGTCAATAAAGGCGAGTGTGTTGAAAGACCCTCCAGGATATTCTAGTGTCACTGGTACAGTACATTGAGGAGCAACATTAACACAGCCTAGGAGTAGCTCCTCAGTTTTGCCTAGGCATTGGCGTTTCCCGGACGCTCTTTGCATTGGCCTAGGAAGTGGCCCTTGCTGCCACAATATAAACATAGGCCCAAGGCCCGACGCCTTCGCCTCTCCTCCAAAGTTAAAGGCGTGCGACCCAACTGCATAAGTTCCTCTGTAGAAGAATCGGAGTGTGTCGCCCCAGGACTTGACGAGGTTGTCAAGGGTCTAGTGGGTTGACGTGGCAGACGTCCCTCCCTTACTCTTTGCTGAAGTCGACGGTCGATCCGGCCATCAAGGTCAATTATTCCATTGAAGTCGTCCGGAAGGTCCCTAGCTGCCAACTCGTCCTTAATGTGCGGTGACAGACCCTCCAGAAAAACTCCCTGGAGACTGTCTTCACACCACCCTACCTCCATAGCGAGGGTGCGAAATTCAATTGCATAGTCTGACAAGGAGCGAGCTCCCTGTCTCAGCTGTAATAGCTCTGACATAGCAGTGGGCAAGCGTACGGGTTCATCAAATGCTTGCTTGAAATTAAGAACGAACTGCTGCAGATTACTTAATAAGGGATCCTGGCGCTCCCACATTGGTGATGCCCAGCTTAACGCCTTCCCTTCCAAAAGTGACAAGATATAGGCTATTTTCACAGAGTCTGAGGGGAACTGACCAGGGAGTAGAGAGAACCTAATGTAGTATGGATTCAAAAATCCCCGGCAGCATTTGGCCTATCCTGTGTAGCGTGAGGGCATGGACAATTGAGTGGGAGCAGTAATGTTCACAGTAGGAGCCGGAGGCGGGAATGGTGGTGGTTCTAGTGGAGTGGCATCCAGGCGATTCGCCAGCCTCTCGATGGTGGCAGCCAGAACGTCGAGACAATGTTGCTGCTGTTGCAAGCGTTGGGCCATTCCCAGAATGGCTTGCAGACCAGAGATATCCGCCGGGGCCATGGCCTAGCAAACTGTTGCAAACTGTTGCGGACTGGACAGTGGACCCTTGGGCCGACCTGGTGGAGAAAGATGGTTGGAAGAGAGAGCTCTGCGGAGATGGGACAGGCTGGGAGGCGGTACCAAGATAAACACAGTAACAGAATCTTCACCCTGGAGATCCGAGATCCCCCCAGGAGGAGCCCTTGAGAATCCGGACCGCTGGGACAGGTGGCAGAAGCGAATCCTGAAGAGAAGATGGAATCTTCACCCTGGAGATCTGAGATCCCCCTAGGAGGAGCCCTTGAGGATCCAGACCGCTGGGACTTAGGTGGCAGCAGCGAGACAAAAGCGAGGACGGAGCAGAAGTCAAGACAGGCGACAGATACGGGAGTATCAGAGGTGAACAGGAATCAGGAACCAAGGAGACAAACCGAGAAGAATCCGGAAGATGAGCAGGATCAGGAACAGCAGAACCAGGATCAGGAACACAGCAGGATCAGGATCAGGAACACAGCAGGATCAGGATCAGAAACACAGCAGGACCAGGATTAGAAACACAGCAATTGGTTCCTCAAAGGACAGAACCTCTTTGCCAGTCAACCTCCTTAGCCAGACGCCAGGCTTAAATACCTTGCCGGCATCTGACATCATCAAGGAGGCGGGCCGGAACTTCCTGCAGTTGAGTCTTTAAAACAGTCTCCCTCGCGCGAGAGAGGAAGGTAAGGACCCAGTCGCGAGTCTAGCGACCGGGACCACAACAGTTGGCATGCAGGGTATAGAAGCGACCTCTATCAGGCATTTACCATGACAGTCTGGACCCCATCTTGAAAGCTCCAGTGTAGCCCAATTGAATTGAGGCATATGCTGCTGCAGCCACGGTAATCCCAGTAGTATAGGGTGCATGGCCTTCTCTAAAACAAAGAAGGAAATGGTTTCCGAATGGAGAGCACCAGTCCGCAGACATACTGGTTTGGTAAGCTGGATTACTTCACCCGGCAAGGGCTCTCCGTGAATCAAAGATAGGAGTAGCGAAGACTTCATATTGGTAGTGGGAATCCACAAGTGCTCCACTAATCATTGAAGAATGAAATTACCTCCTGTCCCTGAGTCCACTAGGGCAAGAGTCTGATACTCTAAGGGTCCGCAGATCAAGGATACAGGAAGAGAGAGTGGAGGAGAGGGGGCAGTAAGACCTAAAGAGTCCTCCCGCAGGACTTACGTCTGCCAGTTTCCCGGAAATATAAGGCATGTTTGAACAGCATGACCAGCTTGTCCACAGTACATGCACAGCCCCAGTTTCTTCCGTGTTCTTCTATCTTTGGCTATTAGATGGCTGTGGCCTAGTTGCATTGGTTCTTCATTGCTAGCAACTGGAACCAGAGGAACAGACCTGGGCGTGGACTTAACTCAAGTTTCATCCTGAAAGGGTCTTCTGGGAGTCTTGGTCTCTTGAACCTTGTCACGAAGTCGGCAATCAATTCTTGTTGCCAACTTCACTAGTTCAGCCAAGGTCTCAGGCATTTCATGAGCAGTGAGCTCGTCCTTCAGACGAGAGTTCAGTCCTTCAAAGAAGAGGGTCCTCAGGCATTTCAGGTCCCAATGTAATTCAGACGCCAGTGTCTTGAATTCGATAGCGAAGTCAGTCAAAGGTTTATTACCTTGCATGAGGTGAACCAGAGAAGATCCTGCAGTGGCATTCCGGGCAGGGTCATCAAAGACTGATTTGAACAATGTGAGGAATCCATCAATGTCATGAAGAATAGGATCCTCGCACTCCCACAGCGAAGAAGCCCAAGTCAGTGCTCTTCCGTCAAGGTAAGACAAGATATAGGTAGTCTTGGCATAAGCTGTGGGGAAATGGCTAGGTTGCAGGGCGAAATGCATGTAACACTGATATATAAAACCTCTGCATCTCCAAACCTCCCCTGAGAAGCAAGTAGGAGCAGATAGAGGTACAATAGTCTTGACCGCCACTTCTGGCGGTGTAGCTTCTTTACCTGAGGTGGTGGGTAGTTTAATCTGTGTGTGCAGTAAGTTGAATGCAGTAGTCAAACTCTCAAGCGCAATCTGCTGTTCGGAGATTCGCTGGGCCAGGCCTGGAATGGTCTGCAAAGTGGTAAGTTGAGCCGAATCCATGGAGTTAGCAATCTGTTATGGTTAAGCAGTGTTTGGGTGGATTCTTAGGTACTGTGGCAGATGACCACACCCATGGGGAGGAGCCCCGTGAGGCGCCACAGCACCGGGCTAAACGCAGGACGCACAAACACAGAGTTAGTTCTTTATTTAGACAGCTTGAGGTGTACCACCAGAGGTGGCAGTAGTGAGGTAGTCTGGATATTGCAGTCTCAAGACCCTCGGCAGAGGGAGCCTTTCTCACCCCGTTGGTATAGGGGAAGTCCGGTGTATGTTTCCCAGCAAGGCAGTGCTGTGGATGAAATAGGCAGAAAGTTAGATTACTCACTAGATGGTTGCTGTAGATATGCTGTAGAAGTTGGTACTTGGCACCGAGGCAGGGAGATCAGGCCCTCGAGGAGCGAGTACCTGATCCCTGTAAGGCACCTGAAATAAAGCAGAGGGCCCTCGAGGAGTGGGTACCCAGGTTAGCAATATCCCGAAGGACAGAGAAGGAGCTTCCAGTGGCAGCAGGGAAGTGGCAGAATAGTTAGACCGGCCAAGACCAATCTGTTGCTAACTCAACGAGCTAACAAATGAGTACAGGCTATATACCCGGATGACGTGATGTCAGTAGAGGGGAACGCCCTCAAGGTTCTCGCCATTGCTGTAATAAAGATGTGGGTGGTGTGCACGCACGCACGCACCCTAGTAGGCTCTTGGGAGGAGCATGGCAGGAGGCAGCGCCATAGCCGTTCCGGGGATGCCGGAGAGGTCGGCTTGTAGATGCGGCGGTAGCCATTTTCCCCAAGGAAGCGGGAGGAGCTGTGAACAAGGTGAGACAAACAGGGTGAAGCCGTCTAGCACCGACGGACGCAACAGATGCTTTATATGCCCCTGAAGAAGCACTGTTGTTGCGAAACATTGGCCGTGTTGGGCTCTTTTCTACAGTGATTAAATAAAGGATTGCTGTTGAACATTCTCTATGGATTGGAGATACATTAACAATGAATAATATATATAAAAAAAGTAAAAAATAATTTTAAAAAAGACATTCATTTTTTATAAAACAATTTTTGAAGATTGAAATAAAGCAATTTTTTAATGAAGGTGAATGATTGAGAAGACCGGTTGGTTTGTTTTGAAACATGCAACATCTGGCTTGCTGACACCTTCATTTAGGTTTTCTTGACTAATGAGATATAATTCTACAGTTCCCATTGTTTTTGGTTTGGAGCTCGCTTTCTTGGGTGACTTTTGGACTCTCTTTTATAATTGGTAATTGAAATCTCCCATTAATACTGCACTGCCAAATTGGTTAGCTTCCCTGATTTCTCTTAGCATTTCATCATCTGTCTGACCATTTTGTCCAGGTGGACGGTAGTATACTCCTATCACTATACTCTTACCCAACACACATGGGATTTCTACCCATTTAGATTAGATTCTACTGAGCACTTAGTCTCTTATATGATCTTTATCCTGTTGGACTCTATACCCTGCCGGACATAAAGTGCCACTCCCTCACTGTTGATCCTTCCTATCATTGCGATATAATTTGTACCCTGATATAGCACTGTCCCATTGGTTATCCTCCTTCCACCAAGTCTCTGTGATGCCAATTATATCAATCTCATCATTTACTGCTAAACACTCTAACTCTCCCATCTTACTTCTTAGATTTCTGGCATTGGCATACAGACATTTCAAAGTGTGTTTTTTGTTTGTATTGCTGGCTATTTAGATTATTACAAAGTATTGTGGTTAGACATGATTAAGGTGGCTGCAGAAGGGACTCAAGAGGGGATCTTGTATGCACCAACTATACAAGTTGGTAGGGTACCAAGCAATAAGATGAAAAAGACAGTCCTGGATAAGGAAAAATCTTGCAGGTGGTCACGCTCTGTGGCTGGCAGCTGGGATGTATCCTTGGCAGTGTGGACTAAATAACTGGGCAGTCCATATGGGTCGGTTGGTCTTTTTGTGTTGTGATGTACTATTTAATTACTATATTACCATATAATTAAATCAGTCTGTGGCACTTTCAGGGTTAAATGTACATATCCACTATCAACTTTTACAGTTTGGATCATCAGAGCTCCAAAAAATGAAAATAATTGTTCTCAACAAATTTAATAATTTCTGTATATCCTGAAGTAGTAAGAAACTCAGCACAGAGCTTAGCAACAAAACTCAGAACATGCAGGCTTCATTCTGTCCTCTCTATTCAGTTGCTATGCAGCAATTGCCTTTCTACAAACAACGTTGGCTTTTTTTTTGTTTCTGCTCCGGGGAGCTGTCAATCAACAGCTCGCCCAGCTCCTACAGACAGGATGTCTTTTGCCGTCATTCTGTACTATTCCACCTTAGGCTATAAAGAAAGTGAGGTTCATCCCCCAAAGAGAGGACAAAAATGCAAAATCAGACATTGTGAAAGGAACTTTTTTGTCAGATCCCACAAGCAATCCTTCACTGCTGCTAATATTTTCTTTGTGACAGAATGGGCCCAAGTATATGCTGGAGATTTCTGAAACAGTTTTGACAGTCTTGTAAACATTATTTTCCAGGTGAATGATGGATCTTTGCAGAGCAGGATCCACACACTTGCCAGCTACATACATTGAGCAGCACTATAGAAGTGATGTGGTACTTGTTCATTGTCCATTTTACAAAGTTGATATTGTAATGCTTAAAAAAAATCTGAATATGGCATGTGGAAAAGTTTGGATGCCCTTTCAATCAGTACTTTGTAACATCTTCTTTGGAAGAAATAACGGCTCCCAAATGTTTCCTGTAATAGTCTTTCTATTCCTGCTTTTGGAATTTTTTCCCACACTTCCTTGTAGAACACTTAAATCTCAGACATTTTCTAAAGTCTTCTTGCATGCACGTCCCACAGAATTGCAATAATCTCCCCAAATATTTTCCCCACAGATTTTCAATAATATTCAAGTCTGAAGACTTTGAGGTTTGTTTTTGATTGGCTGAATTTGAAGCATGTTTAAAATCGTATTGCTGAAATATCCAACCTCATTCCAGCTTCTTTACTGACTATGGGACATTAGCTTCTAGGACATGTTCAAAAAAGTTTCAGATTTATCAAGGTTTTGGTTTGTATACGTTAGATAATTACTTTTGTGATGGGGGGTCATAGAAAAGGTTTCCATATAGAACATTGTTGTGTAAGCAGATCTGTACTATAGAACTGAGGGGCAACTACTGCAGTGTCAGCTACACTTTTCAGCAAGTCATTCGCAGTGATCCTTGGGTTCTGTTTTATGAATCTGACCAATCTTTGAGTAGTTCTATCACTGATTTTTCTTGGTCATCAGTTCCATGTAACTTCTATTTCTTAACAATGTTTCTGACAGTTGAAATTGCTAGCTGGAAATATTTGGAGATTTATTTGTAGCCTTACCCTGCTTTGAAAGAGTGCATTATTTTTTTCCAGGAAGGCAATGTGCCTCTCCAGGAATTATAAACCTTTCCCTTTCACTGTACGTTCTATGTTGCTCCCGCGAGAAGCTGGTTTTATTATTCACTGCTTTAACAGGTGTAGGCTGGATATATACGTCATCTAGCTGCTTTATAGCATTCAGGGCTAAATATGGATCTGGAGGTCTCAGCAGAGCATAGCACAAGATAACACAACAGTTTCTCCTTTACTTTAGCCTCTATACTTAATAGAGACTCTGCTTTGAATATGAAAGGGATATATGCAGAGATTATTCTATCTGTGCAAGAGAGATATCTCCTAACTCTCTTTCAGTTATTTATGACAGCTCCCACTGGTCCCTTCATGCAAGAGACAAGTAGTATACATAACTCACAATAGGAAACCAGGTATGTGATCACTATCAGCCTTCCCAGTTTTCCTTCCCAGTCTCATTCAGCATTGTAATTAATCCATCAAAAACGGATTCAGCCATTGTTATTACAATTAACAGTAACTGTCCTCACCTGAACCTTACCTTGACTTTTCTGCCTTTTCACAATGAAATGGCACACTAAGGGGCGGATTTTAAAAGGGCTCGGCGTGCTCCTGTGCGTGCCGAGCCTATTTTGCATAGGCCCGCCGACGCATGCAAAGCCCCAGGACGCGCATATGTCCCGGGGATTTGTGAAAGGGGCAGGGCGGGGGCGGTCCGAGGGCGGGGTGGGGGCGGGGCGAGGCCTGCGGCACAGTGGCTGTCCCGGGGGATCGTGCGCCGGCAGCCGGCCGGCGTGCATAACTTACAAAAGAAAGGTGGGGGGGGGGATTTAGATAGGGCTGGGAGGCGAGTTAGATAGGGGAAGTGAGGGGAAGGTGGGGGGGCCGAAGGAAAGTTCCCTCCGAGGCCGCTCCAGATCTTGCCTTGACTTCATCAGTTCCAATTTTGGAGCGGCCTCGGAGAAAAAGGAGAAAGCCATCGGGGCTCCCCTAGGGCTGGGCACACGCAAAGTACACTAGTGTGCACCTCCTTGCGCGTGCTGACCCCCGATTTTATAACATGAGCACGGCTGCGCACAAAGGTTATAAAATCAGGCGTACATTTCTGCGCACCAGAATCTTCTCCCATTTCTTGAGAGAACCATACACCACCTGTGACATCAGCTTAAATAGTAGGGATGTGAATCGTTTTAGGACGATTAAAATTATCGTCCGATAATTTTAATATCGTCTTAAACCGTTATGGAACACAATACAATAGAGATTCTAACGATTTATCGTTATAAATCGTTAGAATCGTGAGCCGGCACACTAAAACCCCCTAAAACCCACCCCCGACCCTTTAAATTAAATCCCCCACCCTCCCGAACCCCCCCCAAATGAGTTAAATAACCTGCGGGTCCAGCGGCGGTCCGGAACGGCAGCGGTCCGGAACGGGCTCCTGCTCCTGAATCTTGTTGTCTTCAGCCGGCGCCATTTTCCAAAATGGCGCCGAAAAATGGCGGCGGCCATAGACGAACACGATTGGACGGCAGGAGGTCCTTCCGGACCCCCGCTGGACTTTTGGCAAGTCTCGTGGGGGTCAGGAGGCCCCCCACAAGCTGGCCAAAAGTTCCTGGAGGTCCAGCGGGGGTCAGGGAGCGATTTCCCGCCGCGAATCGTTTTCGTACGGAAAATGGCGCCGGCAGGAGATCGACTGCAGGAAGTCGTTCAGCGAGGGTTCCGGCGCCTCGCTGAACGACCTCCTGCAGTCGATCTCCTGCCGGCGCCATTTTCTGTACGGAAAATGGCGCCGGCCATACGCGTATGGCCGGCGCCATTTTCCGTACGAAAACGATTCGCGGCGGGAAATCGCTCCCTGACCCCCGCTGGACCTCCAGGAACTTTTAGCCAGCTTGTGGGGGGCCTCCTGACCCCCACGAGACTTGCCAAAAGTCCAGCGGGGGTCCGGAAGGACCTCCTGCCATCCAATCGTGTTCGTCTATGGCCGCCGCCATTTTTCGGCGCCATTTTGGAAAATGGCGCCGGCTGAAGACAACAAGATTCAGGAGCAGGAGCCCGTTCCGGACCGCTGCCGTTCCGGACCGCCGCTGGACCCGCAGGTTATTTAACTCATTTGGGGGGGGTTCGGGAGGGTGGGGGATTTAATTTAAAGGGTCGGGGTGGGTTTTAGGGGGTTTTAATGTGCCGGTTTTGCGATTTTTAGATTTTTCACGATTTTTCACGATTTTTCACGATATTTTACCCCCCCAAACGGCAACAATACGATTCCCTCCCCCTCCCAGCCGAAATCGATCGTTAAGACGATCGAGGACACGATTCACATCCCTATTAAATAGTTCCCCAAGATACTTTAGAGAAAGATTTTATAACATTTTCTCCAAATACACCCCCCTTCTTTGTATGAAGTTGTAGGAATAAACTTTAGGGAATTTTTTAGCTTAATTACACATCTGGATAGTATCTGGATTACCAAATCAATAGAGAGCTCAAATTTGATATTCCACCAGCCTCTTCGCAGCACCCCTTAGGACGTGCACACAAAATAGTGGGGGAATAACTCATTTGCATACATACTGGCAGGAATTTTCCACAGCACTTCTGGGAAATGGAGACTGATTTTCTTGAAAATTTGGCTTTTAATCCCAAATTTTCTCTTCCAGATCATGTTGTAAGTCTTATAAAGTGGTTTACAGTATTTTCCCAGTGTTACTGACCCCAATTATAGGGAAAAAAATACTTCATATGAACCAAAATAAATGTAAACTTTCCCACTCAGATTTCCCTCAAAATTAAAATCTGTAGAGGGTAGCAATGGAAGGACCAGCCTGTGGAGCCAGTTCTCTTCCCCTCTCCAATTGGGGTTTGCTGGTGTTTGATCACAGATTTTCCCAGATTTTGGTCCCATTTTGAGCCATTTTACACAACTTCTGTAATCACCAATATTAAAGCCCTTTAAACCCCTCAAAATCCTTTAAAAACACAGAGTGAAAGAACTGAGGCTCCCCTCCTCAACACATCTTCACTAATCAGGGCCAATTCATGCAATTTTATAAATTTAGGGTACCCATTTAAAATTGTCTAATTAGGGCCAAGTCAGGACCCCCAAAACACAAGTGGCTGCCAGAGGGGCTTCCCCTCACATGCTCACAATATTTAGCATGAAACTACTTTAAATGTTAAAGAAGTTCTGAGGCCCTTTTTGGATCAGGTCTGGTGTAGGGGGCATTGACTGGTCTCCCCCACACAGAATCGGCCATTTTGTTTAAATTTCACCACATAGTTTTGTTTTTATTCACTGTTAAAACTTGGCCCAATCCAGTCGCAAACCACAAATGACGCACACCGCCACTTCTGGTGTGGCCCTCATCCTCTGCCAGTGCCACCTCCCGGGATTGCCTCTCCTTACTGTGACTCCAGACAGCTGATTGCTGGCTTCTCGTGGCTGCTTCAAACAGATGGGCTACCCTTTTCCTCTGTACCATGATGAACGCGACACAGCACCAGCTGATTCCTGCCTCACTTCTGTGCTGCAGGTAATTACTTTTTTTTTGTAAATAATTACCTCCTCTGCTTCCTTTGATTTTTATTTTTTTATAATCTCCATGGGTTACCGTTATTAACCCAGGAACGAGAATCCCTTCACCAAGCTCACAATTAGGCCACTTGCTGTTAGATCTCTGAGTTTAACCCTTGATACTGTGGCTTCCTTGGGTGGGTTCTGAACTGGTCTGGCAGGACTAAATGAAAGGAAAGTAACCAGCAACAGGTAAGTTTAATTTCACCTTCCTAATCATCCATGCCAGACCAGTCCAGACAAGTGGGATGTGCCAAAGCTCCACCCAGTCCAGGTGGGAGGAAACCATTATTTCTCTCAGAACGCCTGCATCCAAGGCATAGTCTCTCCCCATCTGCCTGTCCCTACTGAGGTGCTCAGAGCAGGGATGCCATCAGGGCAAGGGCATTGCTCCGCCATTATCCTCTGGAAAGACAGATGCTGATCCTTCCTACAAGGACTCCTTCCCCTCCTTGAACAGGTTCCTTGAGTCTCACAAACTCTTGCTGAAGTGGGCCCCAGTCTCATCTCCTTGATTACGCCTGAAATTGATTACGCAGGAGCCACTGTGCTTTAACAGGACACACTAATGGATCAAAAACCTATCTGAGAAGACCCTGGTCACCTATAAACATCCCACAGGTGACTTATAGTTGTCCCAGCCTACATCATCTGACTTTCTCACTCTCATAATTGAGAAAAGCCTAATTCTGAAAGCAGTGAAACACTACCCTTGAGACAAAGGAAGCATATTGGGCACAAAGAAATCTTTTTCTTTAAAATTACCAATGGCCAATTCAGCAATGGACCTCCACCATAGGACTCAAAGAGATGCCTCCTTATAAAGGTTGAAAGAAAGGGATGGTAAATTCATTGATATGCAAGTTCACTTCCAAGTTGAGGAAATGTTCCGCACTGGAGGACTTGTGATCTTGATTCCTCACAATTTATTTTATTTTTTTATTTAAAAACTTTTCTATACCGTCGCTAAGTTATATACCATCGCAACGGTTTACAAATAGGCACATAGACTAAGGTAAGTAAATGTAGAATATCGTACATTCTAACAGGTGCCAATAAAGTTCGGTTACAATTTCATAAATAAAATCATTATTTGAGTAATGTTGGTCAAGTCCAGGTATATTATTGAGTTACTATCTCTTTGAGATATTACTTCTTAAATGTAGGATTGAGTAAATTCATTCTCATCTGCATTACCCTGTACTTTCATTCTCACAAGAAAGTATCTTATCTGAGACTTAAAAAAAAACAGTCTACAATCATTTTCAGCAGTGCAATCTTAACTTGATCTTACCAGCCTCCGCTTCATGTAGAGGGGAAGAGAACTGGCTCCACAGGCTGTTCCTTCCATTGCTACCCTAACAGGGAGGGTGGGAGAGAGGAGCTCCAGTATGCTCCATAGAGAATTGGAGCTGGGTAGCCTCTCTTGTGCCTGAAGGCCCATCTGTAGCCTTCCCCAAGTGATTCTCCAAATGACTATTGAAGGGATGAGAAAGGTAAAGAATGTGGTTGGTTGCCTTAATATACCTAATAATTACTGCGGCTATACTTAATAATCATTGCTATTAATATATACTAAAATGAATATATCATGCATATTCATTATGGGCCCCTGACTGGCTGGGGGGGTCCCTCAGAACAGGTTTGTGAACCCCCGACCTAAGATTTATCACGTTCCGTGCCTTAATATTCCCTGACAAAATGCAGGGGATAAAACTGAGAAGGAAACATTTATAGGGATCGTGTGATATGACTTACTGTGCCATAGGACACAATGTAACCATGTTTCTTACTACTATATATACTAGATAATTATCACTGCTATAGACACACACACCAAACACTTTTTTCTTTCTTGTTAGCTCAAACCGCCAGTGCAAAAGCTTTTAAATTCCCCACACCAGGAATACTTTCTTTTCTGAGCCTTGGGTCCTGCAAGCCATTCATTATGGTACAGGCACCTGTTATATTACCTACTTTATACCTTCCTGTAGGACATAAGGACCTTTGCTCACAATAGATCATTAGAGCTGCTGTTTGATTGCTCTGAACCTCCTATCTGGCCTTGCTTGCCCGTTGCAAATTGCAACTCCAAAGCAATTGCTCCCACCTGTGACCGTTCCAGGATTTGTGCAACCAGTTACTGAGTCTGTCTAATTATCTGAATGAAGCTGGTTCACATGGTTAGCTGGCTGCATTGCAGGACCAGCCAGGCCAAATATAGCACCGTTCTCTCCTACTGGGGCCAGCTGTCCAGTTAATTAGAGAGCCAAACTGCTAACCTGAAGCTGATTAATTGACAGTTGAGTAGTTATGTTTGCCGAGACAGCACCACTGAGCCAACCCTGTTTTCTGTGCACCATAGCACTGCCCGGGGGGGGTTCAGGGCTCTGAAGTGGGGAAGCCCCCCTAGTCTTGCTTGGGATGGTTGTGCCCACCTTATCCACTGGTGCTTCAGGTGAGGTCTCAACTGTATAATGCACAGTCGGTGCTACTCTAGCAGTACCACATGCTAACCAGTCACACCACTGAGACTGCCTATGGTGTTCCTTCTTCTTGCTCGGCTTCTGCTCTGTCAGAACCCCCTTATATGGCTCTTCCAGGGAAATCAGTGCCCTTTATCTGACCTGTTGCCCTTGGAGGCCACTCCATTAGGGGAATCTGTACCACTTGTCTGGACTGTTGTTGCCGGAGCCCGGAGCACAGCTCCTGCTGCTGAACCCACCAAGGGAAAGAAAGCTCCTGCTGCTCGACCCCGTGGTGGAAGAACTCAGATCGCATGCAGTCGGTTCCCACTGGAGAGGCCCCCAAGGCTTGGCTTCTGCTCCACCTGAAATCTGGGCCTAAGGGCCTTCCTGGGAGCAGCCTAATCACAGCTGCAGCACCACTCCCCATACATCTGCTGAGGCAAATACCGAAGAGCTGAGGGCAGCGGCAGACGTTTATAGAGGGCGTGAAGTCAGCTTTAAGCTTCGTCCATCTGCTGGCCAGAGGACATATCCCACTGGTCTGGACTGGTCTGGCATGGACGATAAGGAAGGTTCTGTTAAACCTCTCCACTACAGCAGCGTTAACATCACTGCTGGTCACCAAATGATGAGCTCCTCTCTTTTATTTTTTTAAACAATGTCTTCTGGAAACTGTTTATAAACCCTTTATCCTGACTGTCCATATTATTTATTTATTCATTTACACAATTTATAGTTTGCCCCCTCATTAGACATCATTTTACAATGATGATTTAGGTACACAACCTAGCCTAAATAGCTTTTCAAAGGTTTTGGTCATTTTGTCTTCTATCTTTGTTTTTAGAATCATGGCCCACACAGAGTCACAACTCTGGTTGAGAATAGATTTAGTTTAAGAGCTTCTTGAACATTTCCGCTGTCAAGTATTTAGCTCCTTTCTGTGACTGGTTTTATGTGGCAGCTTATATTTACCAGCATGAGTCAACAGCGCTATATACATTTTCAGAATAAATGTTCACCTCTCTGCAAAGTGTTCCTGAAAACCCTTTCAAAACGTTTCGTTTTTTTCCTTCTCACTGTCTGTGTCTGTGCTCTCACTAAGGGATGTAAGAGGTTCTCTATTCTGCAAATGCAAACTGTGCAAGTTAGTGGAACAGTCTTGAAACTACAAATCTAATGCCAGCTGAACTACAACTGCTCCGTCTGAGGGTCATGGGATTCCCAGTCTCCATGGAAACAGGACAACTACCCATCATGCTTTGCCTGTGACATCAGATGTGACCTCATTTCAACTTTGCTGTTTTTCCCCATACACTTTCTCTCGTAGAAACATAGAAAAAAAAAACATACGGGCTATCCGGTCTGCCCATCCACACCAACTGCTCAGCTCTACAGTCTCTACCAGTCCCTCAGAGATCCCCTGCGCTGAATTCAGATACTGTCCTTGTCTCCATCACCTCCACCAGGAGACTATTCCATGCATCCACCACCCTTTCTGTGAAGAAATATTTCCTTAGATTCCTCCTGAGTCTACCCCACTTTCATCCTCATCCCATGACTCCTCATTCCAGAGCCTCCTTTCCATTGAAATAGGCCTGCCTCCTGTGCATTATTACCTTGGAGGTATTTAAATGATATCTCTCCTATCCCAACTGTCCTCTAGTTTATACATATTTAGAGCTTTAA
The DNA here is from genome assembly GCF_901001135.1 of Rhinatrema bivittatum. Taxonomy (NCBI): domain Eukaryota; kingdom Metazoa; phylum Chordata; class Amphibia; order Gymnophiona; family Rhinatrematidae; genus Rhinatrema; species Rhinatrema bivittatum. The sequence continues at coordinate 53,332,359 of NC_042621.1, forward strand.
ATTTGTCCCCACACGCTTTATAAAGAAGCCCACTGACCATTTTAGAAACTACCCTCTGGATCGACTCCATCCGGTTTCTATCCTTTTGATGTACACAGTATTCCAAATCACCTCCTTTTACTGCTGACTATTCCTCTCCCTATGTACCCAAGCATCTTTCTGGTTTTTGCTGTCACCTTATCCACCTGTTTGGCCACCTTGAGATCATCAGATAGGATTTCCCCCAGATTTCACTCTTGTTTTGAGCTGAGAAGAATTTCACCCCCTATTCTGTACCACTCCGTAAGATTTTTAGCAGCCCATGTGCATGACCCCGCATTTGTTTAACATTAAATCATGAGTTTAAAACATTCGGAACACTTGGGAAACTGATTAGATTCAGGATTGGTGCGACCTACTGTTCAAATTGTGCACTTGCTCAGGGCAGCAGCTCCAAGTAGGGTGGCATCACACAGCTGAGCGCGACTCGGCTTGCCCTCTCCACTTCCTAAGACACACACACACACACACCTGCCTAGTTGTCAGTAGGATTGGAATATAACAGGGCAGCAACTTCCTCTGTTGTGAGGGATCGATCTCATGGTATGAGGCACAAGATCTAATGGATCTACATGGCTGATATCATTAAACTGGACCCACACAACACAGGAAGTTGACATAGAGTTGAGCGCTTCTCCTTCTGCCAAGCCGGGAGGATCAGGAGGAGGCCAGGCTGCAGTGAGGATCACAGAATAGGAAGGATCAGGGAAACTGTGGCAGAAATGTGTGAGAGCTTTTTGGGGGGGGAGAAATGCGGGGACAACTTTAAGGGGAAGGAGGGGAATGCAGGGAGGGCATTCTAGGAGTGGGAGGAGGATGTGGGGAGAGTTTTCCAAGGGTGGGAAAGGGGATGTGGGAAGAGCTTTCTGGGCGTCAAGGGGAGCGAATGTGGGGGTAAACATTCTGGGAATTGAGGAGAGGGAAGTTTGAACCTAGGATGGTAGCAGAGAGAGGGCATGGGGATTAAGGAGAGGGGAAAATGACCCAGGATTAGGGAAGGGGGGGAGAGAGAGAGAGGACCAGAGGACTAGGAATGGGAGTCAGGAGCCAGGGAGAACTGGTGACTGAGGGGGGAATATGAAGTTGAAAAGAATGAGGATGGAGGGAAAGGGAACGGGGACTGGTTATTGGGTGGAGAGGGAGGAAGAATGGAGCCATGATGTGGAAGAGGAGGCCTCTGGAGAAAGGACCGGGGATGAGTCTGACAGAGAGAGAGAGAGAACACTCTGGATTTGATGGGTGGATGAGGGCATGTGGGAAGATAATGTGGAAAGAGGAATGGAGGGAGAGCATATGAAAAAGAGGCGAGAAAGGAGGAGAAATGGGGAAGGCAAACAGGCAGGAAGAATCTGAAGAAAGAGACAAGGAGGAAATCAAGAAAGGAGAGAAGCAGGAGAAGGGAGCAGAAAGAATTAAAATATCCAGTTTGAAGGAAAAAAAAGACAAACAAGAAAGGACTCCAGAGAGAGAAAAGAAACAAAGGAACTGATTGAGAATATTAATAAAATCAGTTCAAAATATCCTGGGACTCTGTTCAGATCTCTGACCTGCAGATGTCTCTTTACAGAGTGCAAATGTTACTAGCTGGATTTTGTTGCCTGATTTGATTTGTTTGTCTGGTGCATAACTCATTCTTTTGCAGGCTGGACATACCCAGCAGCCCTGAGGCTCTTCTATTGGATCTAAGATATTTTCAGTTCACAAAATGTAAACGGTGTGCTTTTAGGAGTATTTTGAGAGAAGATTACTACAATTGTTTACAGGGACAGTCCTCCAGATAGCAAACCCCTCATCCCCTCGCTCCCAAATGAACTGCTTGATCAGTACTGGCACCGTCATAAACAAAGGTCCCAGATTGGCCCCAACAGAAATCCAGTAACCTTAATCTAACCCCAGTGAAACTATAAATGGTGTTCAGACACTCAAAGTTATTGTTGAGGAAAAAAAGAGAAGCACATGAGGGGCTCCATTTGAATCTGTGCCAGGGCCAGCATGCACGGTAATTCTTTGCCAAGGGCAGCAAAACAGGAGGTCCTGGCCCTGAGTAGTTTTTTGTGAAAATAACATTTTTCAAATCATAGACTCAAACATGCCTGGAGCATACTCATTCTTTCCAGTTTGACCCTGCCCTGATTCTCATTCTGCCTGCAGGAAACTGTACACAGTGCTCTGAATTCTAGGCGAAGAGGTAGAAAGGGCTGGGGGTTTATTTCTCTGCATGCTCAACTTATAGAAATAAAAGGATGGCTGGGGCATGGTTAAATCCATTTTCTGGCGACATAGAAGGGCATGGGTGGGCTTGATTAGGGCAGAACAAGGGGTAGAGCTTGGATGAAGCATCCCCATTCATTTCTATGGAGGGGTGGAGCTTGGGTGGAGAGTGGGCAGGGCTTAAACCAGAGGTGACTGCTGATTGGCTGATACCACCTGTCAAAATGAATTTGACTGGAACCTCACCTATTATACTACTGAAGAATATTAACTGGCCAGTTTTTGCAATTACATAAAAAATGTTCCACATGAAATGCTTGTGTGGTGTAAGCAAGCAGAAGATCTGTAGAATAAATTTGTAAGAAGAGACTTTATAAAGGAAGGATTTTTAGAAATTCTAGCCATACAGAAGATAATGGGGCTGATATTCAGCTGCAGAGCTGCTAGTTACCATATATACTCGTGTATAAGTTGAGAAATGTATGCCAGAAAATAAGCCCTAAAAAGCTGGCTCGACTTATACACATGGAACCTCACCTATTATACTACATGTTATCTGTATCCTTTTTCTTCCCTCCCCTTTCTCTCATTTCTCTTTTCCCCCTGTCCCATACCCCTATCCCTGTTTATTGTATTTCTCAACAGTTTCATGTAAACCGTTATGATGTCCATATGAATAACGGTATAAAAAAGTTAATAAATAAAAAAGTTATTAAATAAATGTAGTATAGTTGTGCAGTTTTATTCTTTTGTCAAAATTGTGTTTAAAAAAAAACAAACAAAACCTGCCCAACCCTTCAAACTTCATTAAATATAAAGCCTCCCCACTCTCCCGACCCTCCCCCCAAGGCTCACCCAAATTCCCTGGTGGCCCAGTAGGGGGCCCAGGAGTGATCTCGCTGCCAGTAATCAAAATGGTGCCAGTGGCCCATTACCCTTACCATGTAATGTGGCTACTGGTGCCATTGGCCAGCCCTTGTTACATGGTAGGGGCCGTCCATTGCTCCTACCAAGTCACAGGAACCAGCCAATGGCACCGGTAGCCCCCGTCACATGATAGGGGCAAAGGGCCACCGGCACCATTTTGATTACTGGCAGCCGACAGCCGGGGAGTGGGAGATCACTCCCGGGCCCCCTACTGGACCACCAGGGACTTTGGGTGAGCCTTGGGAGAGTCGGGAGGGTGGGGGGGCTTTATATTTAATGAAGTTTGAAGAGTTGGGGCAGGTTTGGGGGGGTTTTAACAAAACTTTGATGAAAAAAAAATTCTGATCGCTCCTGGGCCCCCCTCCCCCACTGGGGGAGGGAGGGAGGGAAGGGAAGGATTCAAACAGGGAGGGCAGCCATGGGGGAGTTCCTGTCAGTTTTTTGAAGTTCTAATCCTGTTAATTTTTACCCTGTTCAATGTATTTTTCGACCTTGAGTTATATGTAAACCGGTGCGATATGTCTTTCATGAGCGTCGGTATAGAAAAGTTTATAAATAAATAATAAATAGCTGTATAACTTATGCCTCTAAATCCGGCCAACCCTGAAACGCCCCTGACCCGTCCCCGGATCTCCCCTGATTAATGGCTTCTAACATCGCCGCTTTGACATTTAGATGGATACATTTTCAGTTATCCGTCCAAATGGTTTCTGAATATCGGCCTCAATGAGGTGTTTTTGTTTTTTATAAATGAGTAACTCGCTTGCTCTATGATGTTTCTAAAGTAGGAAACAGAGAAAAAAAATCAACAAATAAGTTGTTAAAGGTTATATTTTAATTGAACTAACATTTACTCTAAGCTTTTGAGAGCTGTGCTCCCTTTTATCAGGTCAATTTGAAAGCTGATGTAGGGACAAAGTTCTTATCACAAAGTATCACCTATAACTTGTTCACAGGCCTTTATTTTTAGGTATCCACGTGAACAAACATGGCAGCCACATTACTTTTAAATACAGTAGAGAAAGGTACTTCAGGGTCAAATTAAAAAGGAAATCTATCACGCTGATCTGTTCATTAACTGTAAACTCCATCATGCGGTTTGCTGTACAGTGAGTACGTAAATATTAGCATCTTGATTTGGGAGGCACTACAAGAAGCCAGAAGCATTCAAGCACTAGTGAGCACTAATAAGCATGTTGAAAGACATTCAAGGAGTTTAAACATTTTACAGAATGTTAATTGGGTGACTGTACAGCATTTATTTGCAAGAGGACTGATAAAATGAATAAACTATGGCCTGGTGGTGGTGGTGCTTGGGAAAAGGAATAATTACTGTCAAAACCGAAAATGGAGGCAATTTTCAAAGCCAATTACCTGGGTAAATTGATCCACCTGGAAATGGTCCTTCCTTTGCTCTTCCTTTGCCCTTCCTTTGCCCGGTTAAAAGGAGGTGTTCCCGGGAAGTGTGTTTAGGAGGAGAATGCTGCACGCATCTGGCGTTTTTTTTAAAGCGTGCACGCTATTTTAAGCCCCTCTGCTGCCACCTAAATTGCAGGTGCTTTTGTCCTCTAATCAACTCCCGGGCAGTCTCGTTTTGAAAATAAAGTAGGATGAGGCCAAAAGGTGAGCCTGCTTTTTCCACGGTGGATTCCTTGAGCATGGCCCCTTGCGTCTCTCAGGTATGATTTGCGTGATTGGTTATTGGCTGTCAGTTTGGTAACTGCGGGCTATGGGGTCACCAGGACAGATTCGAGAAGACCTGCCATGGAGGATGGACTGATGTTTTGGCTTTTATAGAAACGTGAGTCTTAATTTAACCCCTTATATGAACATTTCTTCAACTTTAAATCGATATTATTTGAAAAAATAAATTACATCTAATGCACGTCATGGGAACTATTTAAAAATACGCATTGCTTTCTTGCAAGTAATTTGATTTGATGATGAAACTGATACTTACTTATTATGATATAGTGGTATAAATCTGTGTGATTTGTTTATGCAGGCATTGGACTTTATAAGCTGATTATTTATTGAACCTAGACTCTACAATTTGTAAACTTGCTCCCTTTCTTGATGTTTTTCAAGAAAGTGTTTTCATTTAGGGCAGGAACCTCTGCCAGATACTCTGGTATATTAGGATTAAAAAAAAAAAAAAGCCTAGATCTAAGGAACTACTCTATAAAATATACACAGGAGTAGGTAATCTGTGCTCAAGGACTGTGTGAAGCAGTCCAGGACAAATTTGGAAAAGAAATAAATCAGCAGTAGCTGAAAAATGAGTTCACTCGGTTAATCTTGAGAGGTGAGCGCATTGCTAACGACTTTTAAGCTGGGGAAGCCCATGCCTGTATGTTACAGCAGGAAGGTCCCGGTCAGAGGGGGGGGGTGAGCTGGATCCTCTGGCAAGCAGAGCATCTCCCAGAAGGTCAGCCCTTCGCTAGGAGAGAAGCACACAGAGTGTCGGGCCTCTAGGTCATCCTCTTCTTAGAGGATTGCTATTCCGGGGGCAGGAGCCGCCGGATTCAGTTTGACATTGCAAGTGGTGCAGTGGTGCTACCGCAAACCCCCACGATCGTGTGTGCCACTAAGGTTTTGCAGTCTCCCAGTCCAGGGCCCTTACCTTGGCAACTCTTTGATAGTCCATGCGGGGCAACCTGGGCTCCACTGCTTATTCATTGTCCTGTCGCTGCTGGACAGACCCGGGTGCGGGGGCTTTGTGAGCAGATCGGTGGCAAATGTGGCTGGAGGAGAGCAGCTCAGCAACCTCCAGCACAGCGGCAGGCAGCGAGACACCCCCCCCCCCCCACCCCCCTGACACCAACCAGAGCCACGGCCAAGCAGGCGCAGGGACAAAGTGGCTTTAAAAAAAAAAAGAGATTGAACTCCTCAGCGCTTGTGCCATCATCACAGGTGAGCGCCCACCAACCAGGAAGCTTCATGGAGACTTTTTTTAATGCTGGAGATAGTTTGCAAAGGAGTTACACGGGTAAATGTAACATGCACGATGGTAACTTTTAAACAGCCGTGCGGGTGCACATGTATTCGCATGTACTGGCCCGCGTCCGGAGATGCGGCCATTTTCTAACATGCACGCACATATGTACGCATGTCGTAAAATACGTTGTACGCGCGTACATGTGCGCTCAATTTTATATGGACGCGCGCGCAAGCAGAGACTGAGGAAAGAAAGCTTTATTATACTGCTGTTGATGAGTTAAATCTTGCCCAGGGAAAGGACAGTGCTGTAGTTCAGCGATATCACAGTAAGCTCAAAGAGTCTCTGTAGTTGATGGTCTCAGCCAGATGAAGCAAAGGTCCGGTAGTGTTCCTCAGCACGGGATAGGCCGTGAACCTTAAGGGTGGAATGAGGAGAGCTGGAGTATACTCACAGAGCAGCAATGCTGGTACTTCCATCGGTAGTTGAATGAAGAGAGGGACCCGTGGACCGAGGTGCAGGATACCCTGAGCAGAATAGGCCCTCGAGAGCAAGTACCTAGGAGCACCGAGGGTTCCTGAAAGAAAGCAGACAGGACCCCCGAGGAGTGGCTGTCCTTAAGGTTAGGTAGATTAACCCCGGAGGGTGAGTAGATGCGAGAGGCCCCCAAGGAGCGGGTACCCAGAGCTTCTGCTGGAGCGAGATACCCTGGAGGGTAGTGAGGAATCAAAGCGAGCAGCTTAGAAGCAGTCAGAGTGGCAAAACCGAAGTCCTTGCTAACTCGTTGAATTGGAGAGGAGCGGAGGTTTAAATACCCGGAGGTACTGACGTAATGCGGTGGGGCTGCCCCGAGGTTCCCACCATGAATGGCAGACGGGGATGCCCATGCTGGCTTGGAGACGCCAAGGGTTTCAGCAAACAGCAGCGGAAGCAGCCACCCTTCCTATGGAGGAGGAAAAGGGTAAAAGAGAGGTGAGGCAGAGCGGTCGCAGCCGTCTGCAACTGACGGATGCAACAGAGGAGGAACGTAGAGCAGGAATCAGGAGAGACTCTGGAATACAGAGAGGACCGCAGGACCACAGGAACGCAGGAGCACTGGAACAAGACAGGAACACAGGAACACTGGAACAAGACTGGATCAAGGAAGCAGGAGAACACAGGAATGAAGAACAGCAAATTAGTTACACCAAAATGTCGAGCCAATTGCCAAGGCAAGGTTCTGGGGACAGAGCCTCACCTTATATACAAGGTCTAAGTGATGTCATTATCGGGCGCCGTGGACCAGATTCCCACGCTGGGCCCTTTAAAGGGCCGAGTGGTCCGAGCGTGGGTGCCTAGGGGCAGGGCCGATGTTGAGGAGGACGCTTGAACCCCGGTATGAGGAGCGCTGAGTCAGAAGACCCCGACGGGCCTGGGGCGCCCGGGAATGCTGCAGGTGAGAGGAGCTAGCTGCGGCTGCTAGGGACGAGGAGCCGGAGCTGGTGGAAGGAAACACGAGGTGAACAGGCCCGGTCAGGGCACCAACGCACCCAGGTCGCGCAACACTCACCTCATTTTTTAACTATGCCGGTATCCTTTAGCTTTCCTTCCAGCATTTCTAATGCATGGAATAAATCTGGTCTGGGCTTTCCTAACCATTTTCCTCATTTTATCATAGTCACCTTTTTGAAAGTTAAATGCTGTCCATCCAGTTATTAAATTTGATCATGTTGTGATGACTATTGCCAAATGGTTCTGACACTATTACTTCTGTCATCAAATCCTGTGTTTCGCTAAGGACTAGGTCTAAAATAGTTTTTCCTCTTGTTGGTTCTTGTACCACATGCTCCATGAAGGAGTCATTGATTTCATCGAGGAACTTTACCTCTCTGGAATGTCCTGATGTGACATTCACCCAGTCAATACTGGGGTAATTGAAATCACCCATTATTACCGTGCGGCTGATTTTGTTAGCTTCCCTAATTTCTTTAGCATTTCATTGCCTATTTGTTCATTCTGGCCAGGTGGATGGTAATACACCCCCAGTGCTATTTTATTCACCTTTTCACCTGGAATTTCTATCCATAAAGATGCATTTTATTTCCTGCAGAACTTTTATCCTGTTTGACTCAATGCCCTCTTTAATATGTAATTGTATGCTTAGTTGTGCTGGTGCTGGACTAGACAGCCAGTTCATGCGCTGTATATTCTGCTTTGAAAATTATTTTCATTCTAGGATCCCTATGTACTAAATGGTCCATATTCAAAAAAATGTATGCAGGGAAAATGGCTTTTACCCTCATAAATCTGGGCCCTTTAAAAATATACCCTTTTGTCAGGGAAACTTTGTCCACACAAAGGGGATCGGGCTGGAGGCATGGTGAGGGTGGGCTAACATTTAGCTGGATAGCACCATACTGAGTGATATGTGGACACATTTGTGCAGATAAGTCTGCCCATGCAAATAGCAGTTCTAAATTTATCTAGATATATTCAATGGAAAACTGATGTGGGTAAGTTCTGCAGAATATCTGGATACAATTATCTGAATAACTTTATCCAGTTAACTTCTCTGCTTTCCAGCTTATTAAATGTGGACTTCAAAGCATTTTTCTCATTAATACAAAATTGGAGAAACTGTAAGCCCATAAATTTGAATGCTAGGCAAGCACATTTCCTCCTGCTCTCTTCATTGCTTTTTCAATATTTGAAAGGAGTATAATTTCCCATGACAGTATTATTCTAGCGTGAAGGTTTGGCATCAAATATTTAGCCATTTTGGTTTCATAGATGGTTTATTCACATGTAGGTCTCACTAGGGGGACATGCAATGAAATTAATGGGTGATACATTTAAGGCAAATAGGAGAACATATTTTTTTACTTAATGCATAACTAAACTCTGCAATTCGTTGCCGGAGTATGTGATAAAAGCTGTTAGTGTAGCTGGGTTCAATAAAGGTTTAGACAAGTTCCTGGAAGAAAAGTCCATAAACCATTATTAAGGTGGAGTTGCAGAATCTACTGCTTATCCCTGGGATAAGCAGCTTGGAATCTATCTCCCCCTTGGGAAGCTGCCAGGTACTTGTGACCTTGGCTTGGTCCCTGTTGGAAACAGGATACTGGGCTTGATGGACCCTTGGTCTGACCCAGCATGGCAATTTCTTATGTTCTTCTTTGTGAGGAGTTGCCTTCATGTACTCTGTGTTTCTTAGATTGGTTTTTTGTTTGGGTGCACTGGGGGTGTATTACCATCCACCTGGCCAGAATGGACAAATAGGCAATGAAATGCTAAAAGAAATTAGGGAAGCTAACAAAAATCAGCTGCACAGTAATAATGGGTGATTTCAATTACCCCAGTACTGACTGGGTGAATGTCACATCAGGACATTCTAGAGAGGTAAAGTTCCTCGATGAAATCAATGACTCCTTCATGGAGCATGTGGTACAAGAACCAACAAGAGGAAAAACTATTTTAGACCTAGTCCTTAGCGAAACACAGGATTTGATGACAGAACTAATAGTGTCAGAAACCTGGAAACTGTGGATATTGCTGACTGCATCCTAGACAGTGAGTCTGCTCATACTGGTTTATTCTTTTCTTTTACTTTTCAAGAAAAGAATAAACCAGTTAAAGAAAAGAAATAAACCAGTTTAAATAGCATCTAAATGGTTTCCATTGATTTTCTTTTGGCTCTGACCATTTTGGAATGTGTTAAGCCAGCTTAATAATCAGTGCTACAGGATATTCCCTCATGACATATACCTTTCTTTCAATGCAGTTTGACAGCTGTTTGAAATGTATCCCATGGTAGTTGAAGACTGTTCCTTTGGCACTTTAGAACTAGTTTGAAACTGGTTTTCAAACCACATTGGCTCAAACAGATGAGTCAGACTTTACTATATCTGGAGCCCTCACTGAATATCAAGGACAAAGCTCAAGTCCTAATGTCCTGACTAGAAAATGCCTTACAATGTGACAGATTTGAATGCTCCGGTAGCAGTGGCAAATCTTTCTTTGCAAGTTCTAACTAGCGCGTTCAGACTCTGTTCTAGCATGCAATAAAATACAACCATTTTATCCTAGCCCATGCTCTAATTAGCATGCAATAAAAATACAACCATTTTATCCTAGCCCATGCTCTAATTAGCATGCAATAAAATACAACCATTTTATCCTAGCCCATGCTCTAATTAGAATCTTTAATATTTTTACTATATGCACTTTACATCCGATCAGAAAGACCATGTAAATGAATCATTTGTGATATGCTGTCATGTTAAAATAACACAAAAATATAAATTATATTAGGGCGATATTAGTTTATATCATTTTCTATCCAAAACAACACAAAAAATGTTGTCATGGTCATTTTTTTGCATGCTAAAACACTTTAGCATGAGCAATTAGTAAAGTAAGCATCTTGTAAAAAAGTAGATGTGTTGTAAGAATATCGCACATACTGAGATGAATTGAATGAATGAATGAAATGATATACACGGGGAAAGGATACTCCCCCTCCACACTACTGTCATCTCGAGCCCCCTACTTAGGGGCAGGTCACCTCTGAAGAAATGAACCTAAGGGGGGGGGGGTCACATCTTTGGGAGTGATGGGTGGTACTGGGGACTTTTAGTAATTTTTTGGGACAGTCAGTGGGTTAGGGTGTAATGCTAAACGTAGGCCTAGATTTATCAAATTTGCTGTAAATATCACATGTGGTAGAAAAAGGGGCATCTTTTATGGGAATTTCCTAACTATTGCAATGTGTGCTA